>NW_027509798.1:199445-497660 GCF_048541705.1 Temnothorax americanus | reverse complement strand
TTTTTCCCGGTTTTCTACGCCACTGTGATAACCCTTGCTTTTTGGTTCTGCTCGCTGCTTGACGCTGACGCGCCCTATAAAAACCATTTAAGCGTAGCTAAAGCCGTGATCAACTATGGTTTGGGATTGGGCCAATTTCCCCCCGGGGGTTTTTTTTTTTAAAAAAACCGAAAAAATAATGCCCAAAAATGCAAATACGGGGTTTTTTTTGGGGGGGAAATTGGGTTCAAACATCTTAAGATGTACCTTTAAAAACTATCAAAAATACCCCCCCTTTTTTTTAAAACAATATTTGTTTTGAAAAAAATTCTAAAAACTTTTTTTACAAAATAGGGTGCGGTTTATTCATAGCCAAAAGGAACATAAAAACCGTTTGAAATTTTTTATAGGCTAGCCCCCCAAACAAAAAGTTAAAAAAAAAGTAAAAAATGTCGTCATTACGTTCACTAATTTTTTTTTCGTTTAATTTTTTTTTTGGGTCCACCTAATTCAAACAAACGCGCGGGTAGATATTCTTTTTTTATTTTACTAAGGACCCCCCCCCCCTTTTTAAAAACCATAAAGTTGTAAAAATTTTTTTACGAAGAAAATATTGTTAAAAACGATGTATTTTCCCCACAGTTTTAGCATCCTTTTTAAATAAAAATTTGATTTTAAACCGGCCTGAGTGGTTTGGGAAATTTTTAAACCCAAATTTAGAGAAAAATTCACAAACTAAATTTAGTTTTTTTTTTCGGGGGGGCCCCTTACATGGACGGGGAAACGGGGAAAAAAAAATAAAAAAAAATTTTCCTTTTTTCCCCGGGGGGGATTGGGGATCCCGCCGTTTGAACGGAAAACGGCCCCCCGTTTTTAAAAGGGGGTATTTTTGGGGGGCTTTTTTTCGATATTCCCCCCCCATTAAGAGGCTCCCCCCCTCATAAAAAATATGAAAAAATCTTTTTAAAATTAATAATGTTTTAAAAAAAACCCAAAAAGGGGGCCCTTTTTGGCCCAAAATTTTTGGGGCCCCGGGGGTTTGACAAAAAAACTGAAAAAAAAAAAAATTTTTGGGGAAAATTTCCCCGCTTTTTTTAAAAAACCCCGGGGTTTTTGGGGTAACACAAAAAAAAAATTTTAAAAACCGGGGAAATTGATGTTTTTTTTTGGCAAGTTTGGGGCCAGAAAAAAAAAAACCAAAGGGAAATTTGGGGGAAAAATAATAATCTTTTTTGGGATAAGAAAAAAACTTTGGTGTTGATTTTTGAGTTATAAAAAAAATTGTTTTTTTTTAAATATGACGTCCGGGGGGTTGGCGAATGATTTCCAGTGTAAAATACCCCAAGTTTTAAACCCCCCCACTTGCACATGTCCCCTCCTGCGCTGTTTTGGGGGGGCTTTTAAAATTTCCCCGGGGGCCCCTTTCCCCCCTTTTTTTTTTTCCGCTTTTTTCCTTTTTTTTTCCCCCCCCTTCAAAAAATTTCTCTTTTTATATCTTTTTTTTTTTTTTTCCCCATCCTTCAATCGCTTTTTTTCCCCTTTTAAAAATTTTTAAAAAACCCCGGGCTAACCTTTTTTAGTGCAGCCCCCCCCAACAGACAAACGTTGTACCATTTTTAAAATACAGTGAAAAAACCCCCTTTTTTTTTCCTTTTTTCCAAAACGGATTGCGCTTTGGGGGAAAAAAAAGGGGCACTATTTCTTTTTTCTTTTCTTCTTATTTTTTTTTTCCTTTTTAAAAACCCCGGATTTAGAGGCACTTTAAAAAAGCCAAAGGTTTTTAAAAATTTTTTATAGACAGCTATAAGTGACAAAAATAAAACCCCCGGAAAAAAATTTTGTAAAATTGAAAATTGTAAAGGGGTGGGATTGTAAAAAATTTTGTTTTTTGATTGTGAATGTTTGTGTATTGGAATTAAAAAAAGGGGAAAGTTAACCCTGTATTTTTTTTAATTTAAAAAAAACAAAAACTTTCCTTTTTTTTCCCCAAAAAAAACATAATAGGTCCAATATTTTTTTAAAAATAATTGTTTAAAAAAAATTATTTCATTTTTTGCGTAATTTAATTAATTATTCTGAATAAAAAAGGGGGTTTTGGGCAGGGGGGTTAAAACATGCAGAAGATTAAATTTTTAAAACCAAAAAGGGCCCCCCCATCTCCCCCCGCAAATTTTATTTTGCCTTTTTCATTTTGAAGGAAATCAGTAAAAATTTTGTAAAAAACCCAGCTTTGCCTTAAAACCCGATGCTGTACCAAAAAAATGTTTGAGTTTCCCCCGGGAATAAAAAGTTTTCATTTATTTTTTTTTTTTAAAATTTTTTTTTTTTGGAAAAATCTATTTTTTGATACTTGAAAATTTTTTGATAGTAAATAAAAAAAATTTAAAAAAAAATTTTTTTTTTACTGCAGAAAAAAACATTTTTTCCTTTTCCCCCTAAAAACCCAAAGAAAAATATAAAAGGAATAGAAAAATAATAGTAAGCTTTTTTTGAAAATTTAAAATTAAAAAAAATTTAAAAAATTAAAATTTTAAAATTTAAAACCCCATATCAAAGCTAAAGAATTTTTTTGGGGTTTTTTTATTTACAATGCGAAAAATTTTACATATTTTATTTTTTAAAAAAATTAAAAGTTTTTAATTTTTTAAATTTAAAGGGGAATTTTTTTTTGTGAAAAAGCTTAGCTTTTTCAGTAAAGTTTCCAATAATATAATTCTTTTTTTTGTAAAAATTTTCTACATAATGTTATAAAAAAATTAAAAAAAATTTTTAAAAAAATATTATTGACCCCCATTTAAAATTTTATCTTTAAAAAAATTTAAATTTTTACTCCAAAAACACAAAAAAAACAAAAAACACACCACACACCCAAAAAAGTATAATATATTTAATAAATAATATTGAAAAAAGTGACATATTTATAAAAAAATTTAAAATTTTCTTTTTTAATTTCCCAAAAAAGTTAATTTTGGGGTTAAAAAAAATTTTTTAAAAAAATTTTTTTTTGTGTGTATTTTTTTAAAATTTCGAAAAAAATTATTCTTATTTTATATGTTTTATAAAACTTTTTATTTTTAAAATTTTTTTTCCTTTTTTTACATATTTTTTATAATATTTTTTAATTTTTTTTTTATTTATAAAAAAAAACTTTTTATATTTTTTTTAGTAAATTTTTCAATATTAGTTTTTAAAAAATATCATTTTTTTTTGGGATCTTTAAAAACCCCGGTTTTACTTTTTTATATTTTTAAAATTTTTTTTTTTTTTTTAAAATTTTTTTTTTCCCTTTTTTTTTCGCGCCCCTTTTTAAAAGCTTTTTAAAAATTTTTTAAAAATAATTTTTCAAAATTTTTGGGTTGAAAAAAAACAGAAAAAATGTTGAAAATTTTTTCGCGCATGCGCACTCCTTTTTTGGGCCCAAACACTAACTAAAGTTCCCGAAAAATTTTCCTCTGAAATTTTACGGTTGTAACACCCAGGTTCTGCTCTTTAGCACTGACGTAGTCACTGACTTATTGTATAAATTTTATATTTACACTAATAGAACATATAACTTACTCTTACACTATGTAAAAATCATTATTTATTTTTTTATTTAATTTTCCGATAATTTTATAACCAATTATTAATGATAATTTTTCGGTTGCTACATTGATTAGAGCAGCCGGGTAAGAGCCTCCTTAACGCAGCCTATATGTATACACCTCTATGAAGTTGGCCGGACTACTTCAACGTATCAAACTTTCATTAATTGGAATCGATTGGTGGTCGTTTGGTGGTCTTTGGTAGTCTAGTCCGATCGTTTGGTGGTTAGTCGTTTTCCTGTAAAACAAAAATGAAATTTCCGGTGTGAAGTTAGCCGGACAATTTTTATTTTTCAACCAATTTAACTTTTTTATAGCTCATTCGACGCGGAATCGTTTGGTGGTCACGAATATCATCATAAAAACGTTTGGTGGTCAACCGTTTTCCCAGAAAATAGAAAAAACCGTATGCGCATAATGCCGGACATATCACCTGCTCTGTGCCACTAGTCGGAACAATTGTATTTATCACCCAAATTGACTTTGATAGGGCTCAATCGACGCGGAATTGTTTGGTGGTCACGAATATTGTAATTAAAACGTTTGGTGCGGTCAATGGTTTTCCTAAGAAATAGAAAAAACCGTACTCTCACGCTATTGGTCGCATGACTCCGTGACGTTACTCGGTATTTGATGGATAAACATTATTTTTCAATATAATTGATTTTCATAGGCTCAATCGACGCGGAATCGTTTGGTGGTCACGAATATCGTCATTAAAACGTTTGGTAGTCAATGGTTTTTCTAAGAAATAGAAAAAACCGTACTCTCCACGCTATTGGTCGCATGACTCCGTGACGTTGACTCGGTAATTTGATGGATAAACATTATTTATCAATCTAATTGACTTTCATACGGCTCAATCGACGCGGAATCGTTTGGTGGTCACGAATATCGTCATTAAACGTTTGGTGGTCAATGGTTTTCCTAAGAAATAGAAAAAACCGTACTCTCACGCTATTGGTCGCATGACTTTGTGACGTTGGCTCGGTAATTTGATGGATAAACATTATTTATCAATCTAATTGACTTTCATACGGCTCAATCGACGCGGAATCGTTTGGTGGTCACGGATCACGAATATCGTCATTAAAACGTTTGGTGGTCAATCGTTTTCCTAAGAAATAGATAAAACCGTACTCTCACGCCATTGGTCATACACGACTTCGTGACGTTAGCTCGGTAATTTGATGGATAAATATTATTTATTAATCAAATTGACTTTTATACGGCTCAATCGACGCGGAATCGTTTGGTGGTCACGAATATCGTCATTAAAACGTTTGGTGGTCAATCGTTTTCCTAAGAAATAAATAAAACCGTACTCTCACGCCATTGGTCGCATGACTCCGTGACGTTGGCTCGGTAATTTGATAGATAAACATTATTTATCAATCAAATTGACTTTCATACGGCTCAATCGACGCGGAATCGTTTGGTGGTCACGAATATCGTCATTAAAACGTTTGGTGGTCAATCATTTTTCTAAGAAATAAATAAAACCGTATTCTCAAGCTATTGGTCGCATGACTCCGTGACGTTACTCAGTAATTTGATGGATAAACATTATTTATCAATCTAATTGACTTTCATACGGCTCAATCGACGCGGAATCGTTTGGTGGTCACGAATATCGTCATTAAAACGTTTGGTGGTCAATGGTTTTTCTAAGAAATAGAAAAAACCGTTCTCTCACGCCATTGGTCGCATGACTCCGTGACGTTGGCTCGGTAATTTGATGGATAAACATTATTTATCAATCTAATTGACTTTCATACGGCTCAATCGACGCGGAATCGTTTGGTGGTCACGAATATCGTCATTAAAACGTTTGGTGGTCAATCGTTTTCCTAAGAAATAGATAAAACCGTACTCTCACGCCATTGGTCGTATGACTCTGTGCTATTAGTCATACGACCAATGGCGTGAGCGCACGGTATTTTCTATTTTTTAGGAAAATGATTGACCACCATACGTTTTAATGACTATATTCGTAACCACCAAACGATTCCGCGTCGAATGAGTTGTATGAAAGTCAATTTGATTGATAAATAATCTTTAGCCATCAAATTATCGAGCTAACGTCACGGAGTCGTACGACCAATGGCGTGAGAGTACGGTTTTTTCTATTTCTTAGGAAAACGATTGACCACCAAACGTTTTAATGACAATATTCGTGACCACCAAACGATTCCGCGTCGATTGAGCCGTATAAAAGTCAATTTGATTAATAAATAATGTTTATTCATCAAATTACCGAGCCAACGTCACGGAGTCATGCGACCAATGGCGTGAGAGTACGGTTTTTTTTATTTCTTAGAAAAACGATTGACCACCAAACGTTTTAATTACAATATTCGTGACCACTAAACGATTCCGCGTCGATTGAGCCATATAAAAGTCAATTTGATTAATAAATAATGTTTATTCATCAAATTACCGAGCAACGTCACGGAGTCATGCGACCAATGGCGTGAGAGTACGGTTTTTTTTATTTCTTAGGAAAACCATTGACCACCAAACGTTTTAATTACAATATTCGTGACCACCAAACGATTCCGCGTCGATTGAGCCCTATCAAAGTCAATTTGGGTGATAAATACAATTGTTCCGACTAGTGGCACAGAGGTGATATGTCCGGCATTATGCGCATACGGTTTTTTCTATTTTCTGGGAAAACGGTTGACCACCAAACGTTTTTATGATGATATTCGTGACCACCAAACGATTTCGCGTCGAATGAGCTATAAAAAAGTTAAATTGGTTGAAAAATAAAAATTGTCCGGCTAACTTCACACCGGAAATTTTATTTTTATTTTACAGGAAAACGACTAACCACCAAACGATCGGACTAGAGACTACCAAAGACCACCAAACGACCACCAATCGATTCCAATTAATGAAAATTCGATACGTTGAAGTTGTCCGGCCAACTTCATAGAGGTCAGAATTCCCAACGTGACGGAAACTCTGTGTCTATTGCCTGTGTCACTGTTTATTCTGCATTTATACATGATTTCTGATTTCTATTCCCTGTTCCTATTGTCTGTTGCCTGGCACCTGGCATAGTGCAAGGGGCTTTATAATTGTTCGGAGACGAATAGTCGATAGCGACGTTATTTTATAACCATTATTTGTGCTATATACATGTACAAGTACTTCTATCTTCTATGCATGGTGGAACCACTATGCTTCTATGTACGTTGAGAAATATCTGAAAGATCTTTTCGCATCTTTTTCTCCGTGTGTTAAGTTAATGTTGTAATTGGGTGGGAAGTCACCACACAAAGGCACACAAACACACATTTATTTCCCGATAGACACAGCGCAAATCGCTGAAAAAGTGCACGAGATCGAAAACTGGGGAAATGGAGGTTGGTTTCTATCATTCTACTGCTACGAAATTAATATGACATATATTTGACATAACGTATTATGTGGTTCTATCCAAATTTAAATTTTTATATATATTTTTAATATAATTGCACTCATCTCTGATTTTGATACCATTTATGATCGCGATTGCTATAATTTTTAATGGTTTATTTTGTACTAGCTAATACCTATTAACTTCTAATATCTAATAGCTAATATCTAATTATTATGGTCAGTTGATATTAACTAGTATAGTTAATACCTATACTAATCAATATACTACTAGTTAAATTACTATACTAGTTAATATGTATATTTACAATATAATAATATAATAGAGCAAAATTTTGTATATAAATAAAGAATTATAAATCACATATATTGTTTAAAAGTTACTTTGCTTCGAGAGGGTTTATCTTTTTGCTGTATTACGTATCTGTATAAATCATCACTATATAGCAATACCATAAGGGCTGGTTGTTTCAATTTGTTGGTAATACCTAATAGTTAAATCATATTGTCTTTGTTTATCCTTTATATTAGACAAAGATAGACATATTTGACTATTAGTTAACTTATCAATAGGTTGGAACAACCGGCTCTAAGAAATATATTTATCTAGATAGACAAATCTGTTAAAAAGAAAAACAGATTTTACTGAATATCCGATATTAATTTTATCGATAGAATGCCAGAGATCTAACAGGGTATGATGGCAGATTGACTGTAGAAACCTTGTAGAATCTATTACTTTATAATTATTTGAATAATACGTTCTATTTAAATGTTTACGAAATGACAGATTTAGCTTGGTTTCTGTTATCACTGTTATCATATTTATATTGACAAACTCTGGTGGGACACTTAAATTTAATACAACTTAAGCATTAATTAATATAGATGCAGTTAATATCAGTCTGTCATAATGTTCTGTTCAAATGTGTTGATAAACAGTTGGCATATTGTTAATATTTTGCTTGTTGGATACAGATAGATGAATGCTCGGCCGGTGGTGATAGTGGAGCCGAGGAAGATGAAGAAGAAGCTTCAACGCATGATTCTAGAACTGATAGTAGTAGCAGTAGTATGAGTGGCAGTAGTACAACAACAGACAGTGAGCAAGATAGTGCGGAAGATCATGCCACAAGCAGCAGTGAAAGCCATAGTTCTGCGGAGGAGGACGAAGATGAAAATGAAAATGCGGAATATATGGTAAACATTGAGAACCCCGATGCTTTGGTAAGATTTATATCTTATTTCATTGTTGGGTTGGCTTCTCATTTAGCGACACAAATCTACTCATCTGTCGTTCTTTGTTCTTACTTGCTGAATGTTAAGAAAAATGGAACAACCTTTGTGTCTACTTGCGCCACTAAATGAAAAGTGCCTATTTATGCTTAAAGGGAAAGGTGCAGTTAGAGAAATCATGAAACAAAGTTACTTATTTTTATATTCCTTTCTCTTATCACTGAGTCAATATATTTTTATCATTTTTCTTTTTTAATCTTTTTTTTATCTGAATTTACCGTTTGCTTTGATTTTTTTCCTAAATTAATTATTTCCTGAATTTTAATTGATTTGAATAAAGTCAATTTTTTACAATTGATTGCTAGCAACTTTTGATCATAATTTACTGGAAAATCGAAAATTTAAAAAACCGAACAAATTATAGTTTATTTTTAAGGAGGTTAAATGAATTATAAAAAAAATTCAGTGTTTTCCAATATAAAGGTCAGAAAACGTGATTTCATGGAAACTTTTCGAAAATTTTGGTGTTATTTGACATCATAGTGTCGTTCCTTGCAATAATTTCCTGTTTTTGTTTATTTATTTCAAATTACGATTATACAAGTAAAAAATTCAACATCAATATATTGGAATATATCAATAATTCGAATAATAATGATGGAAGATTTTCAAAAAAATAAAATGTAAAGTATTATTTTTGTTTATATTTTATTGTTTACTGTCTATTTGAAGTTAATGTTTAATTTTATTATTTTTATTAACAATTTATAATTACAGCAACAAATTTGTTTAGTCAAACAGTGTATAGTTTTGCTTATATACTTATATAGCTATATAGTTTTAGTGTGTTATTTAGCTTTTATGCTAGATAAAATCGGAAAGAATATTGAAAACATATAAACAGTAGAATTTAATAAAATGAAAAATTAGGAAATTTTTACTTAACATTTACACAGGATGTATTACCTATTTTGATCCACACAAGGATAAGTTTAATCTCTTTTTTTTATACATTTAGACGCCTAAAAATTAGTTTATACAGGATGTAACAAAAAGATACAGACAGACTTTGTGTGCTTGTAGGGAAAGTTGATATAAGTAATTTGAATATAATAGGAATGTATGTATATCCTCATTTCTCCTCATTTCCTCAAGAAGTTGCCTCAAATTCCTATGTAGGATATAATGAAAAAATAACGAAAAAATTTATTTGAGAAAGTTGTTTCCAAATAAAAATCGAGCTTGTATACCAAATTTTAAATCAATTGGCCTACTTTGATGTTTTTACTTTTTTACATTAAGTCAGGTATGATTCAGGTATGATTAAGTCAGGATTGATTCAAAATTTGGTATGCGGGCCTGATTTTTAATTCGGAGCAGCTTTTGCAAATAAAATTGTTCACTATCTTTTATCGAAAAGGCACTTTACCTACCTACACAGGAAGCTTAGGCAACTTTACTGCTGGGATGCGTTCAAGAATTACGCTTAGGCACACCTAAGTAACTCTGTAGTATACGTGACGTAAACTATAGCTTAGAGTTGCCTAGGTTGACATTCTGACCGCAGCCCTGTGTAGCACGGAAACTAGGCTCCAGCAGACATGTATTCCTATATTCAAATTACTTGTATCAACCCCCCCCCCCTCTACAAGCAGACAAAGTCTGTCTTTATCGTATAACTATTACTACAATTTATTATTATAATTTTTAGTAACAAAAAAATTAATAGATAAATATTAAATTAATAACGATTTATAATGATAATAGTAATCGATTTAACAATAAATTGATTTTTAGAGATGGGAAACCTGCGTCGCTGCCAATATTAAAGTAAAATTACCCCAGGATCTTTGTGAACACTTCAGTATCTTTAAAGAGATGCTAGATTATCCACGTTTCTGGAACGAATGGCTTACCGAAAGTCAACGAGAAACGTTATACAATCTTTTGCCTACTTTTCCAAAAGACTCCAATATAGAGGCACAAATGGAGAAATCGTTGCAAATGTTGTTTAATAGAGAAAACAACAGGTAGTAATTATTAATCTTTTTTTTTTTTTTTTTTTGCAAAATGAGAATAATATAGATCGTGTTCCGAAGTCGATTTAATTGGAACATTCGGAATAAAATGTATTGCAGATTTGGTGTAATGCCTTTGGACACGTTTCATAATCATCTTTCCTCCGGTCACTATCGTCCTGATATCAAAAGAATACGCGGTTTGGTTCGCAAAGCGCAGAAAAGAAGATTGTTGTTCGAGAAGCGGAAACGATCATACGAATTGGCGAATCAGCTACTAAAATCACGGGAAAGTTTATTATCAAATGCGTATAGGCAAGGTTTCAATCAACCAGTAAACCGAACGATGTCTAAACTTCATTGGCGCAAATCAAAACCAATAATGGGTGAGTGTCTGATTTGTATTCGATATCTTTCGGCTGTTTATATTCTCCTCTACTTCAGCCATTTGGCAGAGAAGTATATAATAAAACGGGAAGACAATACTAACATGAGAATAAATAATAGTTGAAGAAAAGACTCAGTTGCGTTATTTGGAGGAGCTAAACGCAGTTCGGGCGGAACTCAGGACTAGCACAAGACTGTCCGCCGATACGACGTCCGAAAATGAAGAGAATTATCCTTATTATCAAACGACTGGCGCTAAGCAGAAGAAAAAACGGCGTTTTACCATGAGTTTTCAAGGATTGTCGGTTAAAGGCCTACAACTCAATCATGAGGACGATACAATTAGACCTGTATTTTCTACCTTGCAGCGAATGGAGTACGCTTCTAATAGATCGTTGTTTGTACGCGAACAAACGGAGGAGACCTATCGTGCTATGTTAATCGCACATAAAAAACGACGTGCCCGTCGTGATGTACGTATAGTATCTCATCGTTTTGTCGTAATTACTTATTTAAGTAATAACCAACTAAATTCTATATATACATATATAGCTTCATCCGGAGCTGAACACTCAAGGAATTGCGCTCGCCGATCTCACACAAAGATCGCAAATTGGTCAAAAACAGAAACTTACAATTGGCAACTCTATGAAGATCACGTCTTCTAAAAAGAAAATCAAATTTGAACAAAACTCGTTGTGTCCGCCCGCGCCGAAACTGGCAAACTCCAATTTTGTGAAACATGAAAGTGACAACAGCGATTACTCCCATACGACGGACGACAACAGACAATCTAATGTCGTGGATGTAGATTATAATAGAATAACAACGCCTATCAAGTCGGAACCCGTTGAGGCATACGAAGCACATCAAGTAACTAAAAAGAAAATGTAATTACGATTAACTGTACACATTAGATAAATATCATACGATTATAACGCTTGATATATGTTCCAATCGTGTTTCTCATTTGCAGCAGCCCAATAACTCAAAAGAGTAGCAAACCAGCAGTGGCCAATATACCAGAGATAAAAAAGGAAGTCGAAGACATGGAATATGACAAAGTTAAGACCGAATTAAGTTTGGGCGTGAACGAGGATGTGCTGGCTGAAACCGAAGAAGAAGAGGAAAATGAATCTAAGAAAGAGCTTGATTTAGACAGTATTGACATGATGCAATTACCGATCCAACTCGACGATGGGATTGATATACTCGACGATGTTAAGTGAGTTTCCTATTGTGTATAAGACAATAATGTAATTAAGTCAATAATGAGAAAAAACTTAAATCGGAGCGAATTGACGTTACAGGTGCGAAGATGAGAGAGTTATATCGATACCTGAGACGAAAATGACTATGCCAACCAATGAAGGTATAGATGTTAACAACGGGGCGGAATTAATGCAAGAGACCCACACATGCTTCTTCTCTCTATTACGGGACGCTTTTACTTCAAAGGGAGAGTACCGAATGAGCGCAGCAGAAATGAAGGAAGCAATAATGCAATGGCAAGGCAATCCTATTTCGCCTTTGAACGACTGGTAATATCAAATAATTTTCTATGCCGCAATGCGCGCGATTGTAGGTAACGTTTCTTGACGAATTGTATGAATGATGTCACAGGTATTCTCTGGTACCTTCGTGGCCTACTTTAGTACCGTTAGCTCTGGGATTTCTCGCAGGCGAATTGATGTATTCTCAAGATTTGGATCAGCGACAGGAACGAGATCAGGAACTTGTGCCCTATTTGGAAAATAAGGGTCGAGGTGTATATGCGTGGATCGGCGCTGGAAGAGACTCCGATACCCGATTACAGGACTTGTGTACAAAATTCCTCATGTACAAGTAAGAATCGGCGGCAAACACTGATCCTTTAATTTTTAATTGTTATGTTATAGATTATTATATTATAACGGCATTAACGGCAAATACTGCTTGTTCAATTAAGTCGTACACTTGTTTGCTCATTTGGGTGTCTCTAAATTCTCTTGCTCATTATTTTTTTGCGACAAGTCTCATGAGTTAAACAGCTTTATTATAGAATTTATTTAACAAGTAATGCTTTTATAGAGACGTATTGACGTCACCGTACACTCCGACAACTAGTGCTGTAACAGCTACAAAATCGCAGCAGTCTCAAATCTCCTCGAGTAATAACAGCACGACTAATAATTCGATCGTTACAAGCGGAATTTTGCAAAGTGGCAGAAGCGGAAGTCCAGCACTAGAATCTACTAATGTGGACGCTAGTGCCACTGGAACAGACTGGGAACCACCTCGACCACTATTTCCCACAGAATGGAAGGTCCGTCCGTCTACAGTAGAAGAACGCGAAGAATTCCGAAGACAAGAGCGTATGCGTTACGCTGCGCCTCATAAAGCGTTTACTTATCGCATGCACGGTTACGCGTCCGTAGTCGGCCCCGTCAAAGGAATTTATCAGCATAATGTTGGTATGTTTGACTTGTGCTTTGTAATGTAAAGAATACTGAATTTTGAGTTTCTCTTACTATAAATTATGTTATAACAAATATTAGCACACACATACACGTGATACGAGTACAGACAAGCAATCGTAAGCCGTATACGGATTGTGTACAAAAGTACAATACAATGCAGTAAAATATACAATACAATATTATACAATGCAATATATTACAATAAAATACAATACAGTCATATACAATATAATGTAATGATACGATACAGGTATATAAGAAATTTATATGCAATTAAATTAACCGAAACATTTTGATTTATATTTAAATTATTTTGTGTTATAAACCATTCATAAAACAAATATATTTTACATCTTTTATAGTGGACACATTATTGTAAATAAACCAGTATTTAATCTTTTTTTATAGGAAACCTATTACATTTCATATTTAAAAAAATGTTTTTAATCATTAGTTTATTATTATCCTGATATGTGAGATTAATCATATTATTTATATTAAGCTTCAGGACAAGCCAAAGCCCGAGGACATTCGTTGTTGGTACCGGATCGTCCAAACTTCGTAACAATTTTAGCGTTAGTTAGAGATGCTACTGCCCGACTTCCTAATGGTGAAGGAACTCGTGCTGATATTTGTCAGTTATTGAAAGATTCACAATACATCATAGAGCAAGACAATGACGAGAAGGAAGGATATCTTCATTCTGTAGTATCAGGAGCGCTGGATAGATTACATTACGAGACAGATCCCTGTGTTAGATATTATCCTCGTCGAAAGGAGTGGCTTTATCTTCATCGAGGACGATCTGAATCTGAATTTGGTTCGTTATCATCTATTTATTTATCTCTGTTATTTTATATATTATTTAATGTAACTCGAATGTTTCTGAAGTTTTTCAATTATAATTTTCTCATGTGATTATGTCAAGATATTTTTTTTATCTTTTGTAGAAATGGTTCACCAACAATTACAAGGTATTGCGAAAAATAAAAAAAGCGTTGGTAATACGTCGCGAAATAAAGTGGTGCAACCAATTCTCAAATCAGCTAATGTAAATAAAGAACAATCTTCGAATACCAAAGAAGTTATTCTCAAGAAAGAAAGGCGAATGACAACTATACCTATGCAACCTGTTATTCCTAAGTAAGCATCTTGTATTTATTTGAAAACTACAATATATTTGAGAAAAATATTTATAATATTATTCTATATTTATTATATTTCTCACAGAATAGAGCAGCGTAAAATTGAAGAAAAAATTGTCACTGACCATTCTATCCCCACTGAACATTCCGTTAATGCTAATGTAGAAATGGGAGTTAACACAATAACATCAGCAATTGCTACCGTTGAAACTCCCGTTTCTGTTGCATCGATCGTGACTTCTTCGGCTACGATTACAAATGTAGTGAGCACAGAACGAGATAACATTGCAATAGATACGAAATCGCCACTCGCTCCCATAATGGTGAAAAAGGCATCTACTGTAGGAGGAAAACCAATCGCTGTACTCAAGACAAACGCTGCTCAAAGTCTATTGCAATCAAATCAACACAATTTTCCACATCACCAAATTCAAGTATCGACGTCTGCTGGCCTGCAAACCATTCGTCTGTCTGGACATTCTGTATTGCAATCTGCACAACAATCTGTTTCAACTAGTAATAATTCAAACGTGGTAAACGGAGCTACAACAAATTTAACGACGATATTACCGTCTACAAAAGCGCAAAATCAGCCACCGCAGCAGTCAGCTATAGTAACAAATCAAGCAGGGAAAAGTATTTTACAAACTACTAATATGAAGCAACAACAATCGCAGCAGCAACAACAGCAACATGTGTTACCAGGCAAAACTCTCTTAGCATCACAGATTAAATTAGTTAGCTCGAGTCAAATTAAATCGTTGCTCACAAGCCACGGTCTTCAGGGTCAAACTATATTTATCAAACAATCCTCACCGTCGAATAATCAATCGCAACAGCAACAATTACAACAGCAGCAGCAGCAGCAGCAACAACAACAACAACAACAGCAGCAACTGAAGGTATCTCTGCAAGCAAACTTTGTTTTTATTACGTTTATTATTTGCTTCTATTTAAATTTTATTTTAATCTCAGCAGCAACAACTCCAACAACAACGAGTTACGGCTAATCAACAACAGCCTCTACAACAAACTCCGGGAATGCAACGCATAATTGCACAAATCGGAGGAAAACCGATTGCCGTGCAGATACAACAATCGCCTCATCATCAACAGCAGCAACAGCAACAAAAGATACTTGCGAAAGTTTTAACGAACAGCAGCGGGGGACAGATTATTTCTGTCGAAAGTTTGCTAGCGCAGAAAGGATTGAAATTGGCTACTGCTACTGGCCATGCTAATCAGCTTAATAGGCAAGGCAAGCAGATCATACAGGCTCAATACCAAGTAAGCGCACTTTACATATAGTAGATTTGATTACATATTTATTGACTAGACTGAAACTTTTTGATGGTAAATATTTTCCTTTACACAGTCAGCCCCAAATGACTTGACCCATTTTGATATTTACCTTGACCTTCAAGGAGTTCAAGGTCGTTGACCTTTCTTCGTCGCTCGTTTATTAAAAAGTTTTATTAATAAAAGAAGTTTGGAAACTATGACATAGTTTTTTGACACCGTGTATAATTTGTTGATATATTTGTATACTTGTATAGTACATATGTAGGCAGGAGTGAGTGGAGGCAGACCTCGTTTCGTGTGAAAAGTCGAAAACTCGAACCGTACAATAACTTCGTTTCGCCCTGAAGCAAGGGTGAGGTAGGGTAGGATGGACCTCGCTTCGAATGAAAAGTTGGATTGTCAACTTTCCATCCAAAACGAGTCGAGGTCCACCCCCAACCACCCTTGCCTGTGAGGGGTAGCTCGTCCCCCGACTACATGTGTATTGTCTATACACACATAGTAGCTAATATGATAATTCATGGATATATAATATATTTTAATAGTTTCAATGTTTTGTTAATAACTTTTTAATGAACAACGAGCGACGGGAAAGGTCAATGACCTTGAACTCCTTGAAGGTCAAGGTCAACATCAAGGTAGGTCAAAAGTCATTTGGGGCTGACTAAGCTAAGACTAGGTTTATACGGCCCGATTTATGCTGAAGTTGTAACATCGATGTTCTGACGTTACTACATCGTAATAACTTCGTCGAAAAAAAGCGTTTACACGGCATTTAACGTCAGTAGTTATAATATCGATGTTATAACTTCGGCGTAAATCGGACCGTGTAAACGTAAAGTCTGTGTAAAAGAAAATATTTACCAATAATAATATAAATACTCGTAAAAGAGCAAAACGCATTATTAGATTTAAATATAAATAGACATACATAAAAAGTAAGTATCTTGAAATTCTAACTACACTTTTAATCTTTGAACAAATCCCTATCAATTTTTTTAATACAAAAAATGTATAAAAAAATATTTACGTAAAGAAGCAATTTGGAAATTTATTACTATTAGAATATCAAAAGTTTTATTATCAAGAATAGGAATTATAATATCTTTGTTGATTAAATTAGAATAAGTAATGAGTATAATAAACTTTTCTTTCTTTTAACAATGTTACATGAATATTTGTAGGTAGTGCCGCAAGCGCAAGCATCTTCTAGTCAATCAAAGATAATAGCAGTCAGCACGCAACACCAGCAATCTCAGCCGCAACAGGCTCAGACTGTCCGGATGGTTACCGCTCAGCTCGCGGGAAAACCTATTGTGTTAGCGAGCAGTAACAAAAACGTTGGAGTTGCAGTGAGCACCAGTGGCGGAAACGTAGTATTAGGCAAGCAGCCAGCCTCTCAGCAGCAGCAGCAGCAACAAACGCAGCAACCGATTATCTTGCCGAGTCAGCTACTCAACATCAAAACATTACACGGGCTTAAAGTAATTCCCACGCCAACCGGATTAAAAACCGCAAGTGGTGCCGTGTACGCTCGAGTTATTGCTCCTACAACGATGGCTTCTACGCAGGCTACATCGAATCAACAGCAGACTCTTCAAACGCAATCACCGAGAAATACCTCGTACGGCACGCCTTGACAGAATTGATATTGTTTACATATGTTTATATTTAATTTACTTAGCACCATTTCTTTGACTCTCTGTTCATATGTTACGCATATTATTAATTAAAACCTTTAAAGTGATTTCTCATTATACGTATGTATACAAGATGACTTTGATTCTCTTGATTTATACGTATGTGTGCTTACATGACGTATACAAATGTGTATGTGTAAATTTGTATTTATACACGTATATACAAATATGTTTCAAGAAAGCGAGTTTTATACAAGGAAAGATCAATTATGTGATTATACTGATTGCACTTAAATTCAATAACAATAGGATTATAAGACTAAATAAACTTGAAAGAATGTATCATGAAAATACATGCAAGTTAAAATTAATACTTACAATTAAATTGATGTTAATAAAACTGAATTCCCTCGTACTTATGTTATTGAATTTGGACTGTAACCTGGATAGCAACAGTATCCATGCAAACGCATCGTTCACGTTTGAATAAATAATTTTTCCAGATACTCGATTGACGTGACATATAACGAGCTCGAAAATACTTCTTAAAGTAATTATCTCATAGGCTAATGAATAATATAAGCCGGATTTTTGAAAACCACCAAGTAGAAAAAATTAATCAAATAATTGATTTATATATAAACCTCTGCATGATATATATATATATATATATATATATATATATATATGATTAAACCTATTTTATCACATATCTAGAAATGTATTGTAAAATGTAAAAAATAAACTAACACAACATTAAATTTGTTAATCCGTATCCAAGAAAATATATATTGAAGAAATGGTCGATGGTCACATATCAAAATAGATCGTAATTCTATATATTGAATTGTAGGAATATTAACTAATATTAATTTATAGTGTGTCAAAAAATATATTTCATTGAATTATAAACTATTTCTAATTTAATTGGATGTATTAATAGAAGACAATATTACTTATAACCTATAAACAGGAAAAAATAAAGTTCTAAAAGTTTTAGCCAGAAATTTTATCTTTTAAAACTTTCGCCGAAATTTGACGGAAAAAAATCAGTGTTACAGTAGACAATTTTTTATGTTTCATATTACATCCCTTAGCAAATGAATCTTAAAATTATTATTTCTACTATATAATATACTATGTAATATATTGTAGAAGATAATTAAAATGTATTAAGATTATATTTATTGCACATAATCCTTGCCAAGAGAAGGTTGGCCTAGAATTCGAAAAGAATCCTTGCGTAAGCCAAGGATAGATTTCGTAATATATATCTTGTACATATATTCATATATTTGTAATATTTATCGTAGAAAGCTAGAACGATGAAACTTCTTCATGAAATAAAGATGGTAAAAATAGGCAAAATAGATATAATATCTCAGAAACATTCAGATAGCTGCATATTCATATGTATTCACATAATACAGCAATCCTGCTGCAAATCTACTCCAGGTGGAAATGGAAGTGTGGGATTGCCCTCGGAATCGAACTGAAAAAACGAGCACTGCTCGCCGACGAGATCATCAGGCGCTTGACCATAATTTTGCATTTCCGTCATAAGTTTCAACACACATTGAAATCGACGTTGCTTGATATCTTCCACATCGTCTTCCTTTTCCTTTTCTAATTCAGTACATACCTTACACAAAATATAAATACATTAATTGTAAAGCTTCAGCTTGGATTTGGTCCATTATAAACATACCTTTTGCATCAATTCTGATTGTTTCGTATACCTCTGCAAATCGGAAGGATTCAGAGTTGCTTTGTGCTCTTCTAGCCATGCTGGATATTTATCCGACAGTTCTTTCAATGATGGATAAAGAATCTCTTTCGACAAGAGGTGCTCCATCATTCCTTGCATAAACGGTAGTATGTCACCAGTATCACCGTCAATAGACGTTTGCCCGAGCATAGCCGCCACATCTGCTTCACTCTAAAATGTATTGCATCTATTTTAACCTCTTGGCTGTTAGGCGAAAAAAATGCTTGTTACCAAAAATGCTTTTGACAAAAGAGTTAATAATATTATAGAAAGGTGCTTTCTGGAGGTTTTTGAGTCGCTAAATCTAAAGCTGAGGTTAAAATTTTAAAATTTAAAATAGCGGAAAAATCTATAAAAATTCTTATTCATTTTTATGCAAACCGAGCGATATTTTAAATTTTTTGGCCGTTATATTAAATCTGTCATTTAAAATTAACAAATTTGAATTCAAAAACTCTTTTAAAACTTTTTATGCAATTAAACTATATTTTGAATTTTTTGCCATCATATTGAATTTGCCATTTTGAATTTTTGAATTTTTATTTTGAATTTGGAATCAACACGGTTTCAAAAATTTTTAAATATAAATTTTTATGCAAATTGAACAATTTTTTGCATTTTTGATCCACCATATTAGAATTAGATTCACCATTTTGAATTTCACAATTTTGATTTCAAAGTTGAATTCAGCGATCCCCAAAACAAAGATATAAAAAAAGGCCTTGTTTTAATTCCTCCGTTAAAAGTATCTTTTCTTGAATGTGCAGATTATTCCGTCATGAACAGTCCTAGCCTTTTTTTGCGGACATTCCCGTTATTGAGTCAAGAGATTAACAATTTGATTTTGTTAGAAAGACTAATAGAAAGTAGCATTACAACCTATTTGTTATTATTACTTCTATAGTTTTTAAAATATGTTAAGACTCTGGGTTCGAGGCGAGAGATGACACCCTATTTTGTCGTGTGTGCCGTTCTCAAATAAAAAAACTATAGATCGTTTCACAATACTTCTAAAATTGGCCGAAAACTTTTTCTCCTCGAAAAGCTAGTCATGCGCCTGCATCGTATTACATTTATTTTATGGCTGTTTGTTTATCGAGAGAAAAGTATAGTTTTCGGCCAATTTTAGAAGTGTTCTGAAACAATCTGTAGTAATTTTTTTTATCGAAATGTCTCTTTATTTGAGAATGGCACACACGACAAAATAGGGTGTCATTTCTCACCTCTGACTCACAATCTCACAAGATGGTGGAAAAAACCCGGAGCCTTAAATTGCATAAAGTAAATTTGAGTGTAGACAAATGTTATTGCTACAAAGATAACTATTGTCAGTTATAATTTTACCTTTAAGTATCATTGATACACAGAGTATACCATAAAGATGAGATACCATTACCTGTAAATTTTCGGAATTTGCAGTTAAATCCTTTAAAACTTGTGAAATAGCCGATTGAAAGTCCACATTCATGTCTTTCTCATCTGTCATATTACTGGTAGACGTCTGTCCAAGCTTTTGCAAAGCAGCCTCCAATTCACTATCTCCTATAATAATAATTATAGCAATACACAATTTTTATCGCTTTCTTTGCACATCTTTTATTATCTCACCGTTTTGCAATAAATTTTGCAAATTTGTTTCAAACTGATTGGCTGTTTGTTTGAGAAAATCTTCCGTCCATTTATCTTCGAATATTTCATGCTTATCTGTTTGTTTCTGCAAATCCGCTGTACCTGTGTCACTGCCTTTTTCAACATTTGATATAGATACTTTGTCAAAATCTTGTAGAGCACCTAAAGACAGTAAGATTTAAAACTTGGAAAAAAAATTAATATATATATATATACAAAATTTGACCTAAATTATTTAGACCGCCTGTTTACAGCTGCTGTAAACAGGCGGCCTAAATAATTTAGGTTGAATTATAGGTATAGGCCACGATCTAAATGCAGGGTGTAACCGTGCCTAATGTAACTAATTATATGTTGAAACGTATTACCAACTTTTAAGATATCAATAGCTTACAGAATAAATATAATAGTAAATATTACATTTCTTTAATGTCAGAAATATCTGATTTATTTAAAATTACAAAACAATTTATTATATAACAATAAATCATAACTTTTTTTTATTGACAAGAACCAAACTCATGCGACATAGAACTCCGTAAGATTAGACCGATTTTCTAAATATAGTATACTTACTATCCAATAAATCGTTCAATTCTTGATCTTCTGTCTCGTGTTTTGTCTGTTTGAAATTGTCCGTCATATTTGCGTTATTGTAATATCCTATTAATTTAAAAAGTAAAATTCTCTTGCGTGAATGTGCACGAAAACGTTCCTGTCATTGACAACGTCCGATGAAAAACGCAACGGTATATATTTTTGGTATTTATTTAGAATAGCTACTGCACCTCAAATATCGATGAAATTAGGCTTAATCGATTCGTTTTTGCATAAAACGAAAGAATCTGGCAGAAAAAAGTGTCGCTCTGCCCCGCGACGCGAGATATTAATCGTTAAAGTTGACAGGAATCAGGTTATGATTCCTGTCATACCGACGACATGTAGCAACACTTCTTCTTCTTCTTCTTCTTCTTCTTCTTCTTCTTCTTCTTCTTCTTCTGTGATTGGCCTTCAAGCAGTACTGCTCCAAAAACGGCCAGGACGAACCACTTGCCGAATTTGAGCCGTGAGGCGTGTCTTTTTTCAATTGCACTGACACGAGTATGTGTAGTTGTGTGTGTATGTATGTCCGCGGTGTCGGGAATTTGTTTAAGGTGAAATTTCATGGGCAGTGAAAAGCAGCAGCGGATCGTACTGATTGGCTACAAAATAGAGAAGTTCTAAAAACTCGAGAAAATCTCTATTTTTTATCCAATCAGAAAAATCTGCTGCTGCTTTTCACTGCCCATGAAATTTCACCTTTAGGCTCAAGGAACTGCGCGGATTTGCGCGGATCACTTCCTCCTGCGGCCATATAGCTGTAGCAACCTGCAACACTGAACGTGCCCTGCGGCCACATGCGCATGCTCAGTGGTCGCACGCGCATGTAAAACTGCGCCAATTTTAAATGAATCAATCGTGCAGAATAACCAAGCATCTCGATTCAAGCAGATAGGGTGCATCCCGATGGAGAAGAAATAGCGGAACGGAACAGTAAGGGTGCATCCCGATGGAGAAGAAATAGCGGAACGGAACAGTAACGGAAAAGAGATATGGTGGGGGGTTAACCAATCAGAGTAGTTCCGTTTCAATTCCGTTCCGTTATTTAGTGAGTGGGTTCCCCATGGCACGGAGCTGTTACGGAACGGAAAAGAAACGGAAAAATTTCTAACCTATTCTGTCGAAAGTTCGCAAATAAGTGCAGTGGATCGATCGGTTTGCAACATTTTTATTTTTGCAAATAAAGAGCAATATGTCGTCATCGGTAGGTATTACATGTGAAAATAAAATATATATGTTAAAATCCTATGTTAATATGTTAATGCTAATTAATGTGATATATTTTATTAATTTCCAGAAATTCAAATGTGGATATTGTCGCTGGATTGTTTGGTTCGATGAAGACGGAAAACTTTCACATCCTTGCTTAGCAAATCATGCGAATTTAATAATGGATAAAGATCGAAATCTCTTTATAAATGGTACGTATATTTGTGTACAAGAGAGGCAATATATATTCAATATAACTAATGGTTAGAATATGTAAATGATATATAAATTTGTTGTAAAACTAAATCTGTTATTATTTAGATTCTTTAGAAACACACGTCAAGAGTGAGAATAACAGCACTGCCTGTGAAAAAGAAAATATTGCTCAAAACCGTCAAGAACACACTGACGACCACGATACTGAAAAGTTAGATGAAGATTTAATAAGTGCCGTAAAAGTGCCTTTCTATAACAATCTTTAAGATAGGTCCATCGTTTTTCTGCTTCAGTAGCGGTATATAAACCTGTGACACACGTATAATTAAGAAATATATATATGTATATATGTATCGTGTGTGTGTGTGTGTAGAAAACCTTGAAAATAAGTAAATATGTAAATAAATATCAATGCTTTTAAACCTTTCAAACATTTGCTGACTTCTTGCCATAGGCAGTCCTTTTGTTTCCTTCCTCGTTCTTTCACAGGTATGCGAAAATCATATAACGGTGCTCTCTCTTTTACGGCACTTATTAAATCTTCATCTAACTTTTCAGTATCGTGGTCGTCAGTGTGTTCTTGACGGTTTTGTTCAGTATCGTGGTCGTCAGTGTGTTCTTGACGGTTTTGAGCAATATTTTCTTTTTCGCAGGCAGTGCTGTTATTCTCACTCTTGACGTGTGTTTCTAAAGAATCTAAATAATAACAGATTTAGTTTTACAACAAATTTATATATCATTTACATATTCTAACCATTAGTTATATTAAATATATATTGCCTCTCTTGTACACAAATATACGTACCATTTATAAAGAGATTTCGATCTTTATCCATTATTAAATTCGCATGATTTGCTAAGCAAGGATGTGAAAGTTTTCCGTCTTCATCGAACCAAACAATCCAGCGACAATATCCACATTTGAATTTCTGGAAATTAATAAAATATATCACATTAATTAGCATTAACATATTAACATAGGATTTTAACATATATATTTTATTTTCACATGTAATACCTACCGATGACGACATATTGCTCTTTATTTGCAAAAATAAAAATGTTGCAAACCGATCGATCCACTGCACTTATTTGCGAATTTTCGACAGAATAGGTTAGAAATTTTTCCGTTTCTTTTCCGTTCCGTAACAGTTCCGTGCCATGGGGAACCCACTCACTAAATAACGGAACGGAATTGAAACGGAACTACTCTGATTGGTTAACCCCCCACCATATCTCTTTTCCGTTACTGTTCCGTTCCGCTATTTCTTCTCCATCGGGATGCACCCTAACGGAAAAGAGATATGGTGGGGGGTTAACCAATCAGAGTAGTTCCGTTTCAATTCCGTTCCGTTATTTAGTGAGTGGGTTCCCCATGGCACGGAGCTGTTACGGAACGGAAAAGAAACGGAAAAATTTCTAACCTATTCTGTCGAAAGTTCGCAAATAAGTGCAGTGGATCGATTGCTTTGCAACATTTTTATTTTTGCAAATAAAGAGCAATGTGTCGTCATCGGTAGGTATTACATGTGAAAATAAAATATATATGTTAAAATCCTATGCTAATTAACCGAATGTGATATATTTCATTAATTTCCAGAAATTCAAATGTGGATATTGCCGCTGGATTGTTTGGTTCGATGAAGACGGAAAACTTTCACATCCTTGCTTAGCAAATCATACGAATTTAATAATGGATAAAGATCGAAATTTCTTTATAAATGGTACGTATATTTGTGTACAAGAGAGGCAATATATATTCAATATAACTAATGGTTAGAATATGTAAATGATATATAAATTTGTTGTAAAACTAAATCTGTTATTATTTAAATTCTTTAGAAACACACGTCGAGAGTGAGAATAACAGCAATAACGCCGGAGAGACTGGAGACAGTGACGTAGGATTGTCATTGATGATGGGAATAAGATCATCATCTACGTTGAGGTTGTCACTTGTTGATGTGGAAGGAATTAATGCTGTTGCTCTTTGAACAGGACGCTTTGAACATATCCACATTTGAATTTCTGGAAATTAATGAAATATATCACATTCGGTTAATTAGCATAGGATTTTAACATATATATTTTATTTTCACATGTAATACCTACCGATGACGACACATTGCTCTTTATTTGCAAAAATAAAAATGTTGCAAAGCAATCGATCCACTGCACTTATTTGCGAACTTTCGACAGAATAGGTTAGAAATTTTTCCGTTTCTTTTCCGTTCCGTAACAGCTCCGTGCCATGGGAAACCCACTCACTAAATAACGGAACGGAATTGAAACGGAACTACTCTGATTGGTTAACCCCCCACCATATCTCTTTTCCGTTACTGTTCCGTTCCGCTATTTCTTCTCCATCGGGATGCACCCTTAGGGCTCACGCTGGGAGTTTCTTTAGTTTAATTATGCGTGGGAAGCACACACACACACACACACACATACACACGGGGGGTGCAAGGGGGCCTTCGGCCACCCCTCCCCCGCACCATCCCCGCCGGTAGGCAGCGTGGACACAGTATATACAGTAGCGCAACTCTCTGTCGGCACCTTTGATGTTAGTGTTGGCCAAAATGGAGTGCGCATGCGCGAAATAAAGCAGTATTCTGTCTCACTTCTCTCTTCGTCATCTCTCTCTTTCCTACTCGTTTAGTCCATTGAGGTTAATTTAACGCAGTTGGCGCGAGATACAACCGTGTCTGTTAGTTTCAATCAAAATTATGCAGAATTATTGTTAACAATGTACAATGTCATGCAATGCGCGCGTAAAAAAAATGAAAGAAATTAAAAAATATTAAAAAATATTACATATATAATAGATGAATCCGTTAATGATGCAAAATAATGATATATATAAAATACTAATATATGAAATATTATACTAATATAATATATAACAGTATGTTATATAAATAAATAAATATATATATATATATAATATATGATAAATCAGGAATAAATGTAAAATATAAAAAAAAAGTGTATATAACATATATAATATATAGAATAATTTTCTCGCATAAAAGTATACACACAAAAAAATTATGTAAACATTTTAACGTAATATAACACTTTTTAGATTAAATGTATACATTTATATATTTTTATAAAATATGTCACATTTTACAATATATTATTTATTAAATATATTATACATTTTGTGTGTGTGTGTGTGTGTGTGTGTGTGTGTGTGTGTGTGTGTGTGTGTGTGTGTGTGTAGTAATAAACTTAATTTTTTAATGATACAATAATATGTGGTCAATATATATTGATAAAATTTTTACATTTTATTTTATAACATATATGTAGATAAATTTTTACAAATAATGAATATATATTATTGGAAACTTTACTGATAATGCTAAGCTATTGCACAAAAGAAATTGCATTAATTGCAATAATATTAAAAACTTATTAATATTAAAAACTGAATATATGTATAATTTGCGCATTGTAATACTAATAATACATAAACTTCTTCAGCTTCTTGAGTTATGTGTTAATTTAAATTTAATTTTTCTAATATTTTTATAATAAATGCAAAAATAGCTTACATATTATTGTTTTTATATTTCATTGATACTACATCTGTTGATACTGTAGAAACTGTAGTACTGCAGTAAAATAATATGTTTTTAATTATTTTATATTACTATCAAAAATATTTTCAAGTATCAAAACTAGATTTTTCCAAATAAAGAGTAATTAAAACTAATATAAATGAAAACTTACTTATTACTGGTAAACTCTAAACATCTTGTTGGTACAGCATCTGGATGAAGGCGAGCTCGACTTTTGACGATTTTATACTGATTTCCTTCAAAATGTACATGGCACAATCGACAATTGCGGTGAGCATACTCGGGGCCTTTTGGTATTAAATTCAATCTTCTGCATGCTTGAACCCATGCCAACCACCTGTGTATGTCAGAATAATTAATTAAATTACGCAAATAATGAAATAATGATGTAAACAATTATTAAAATAGTATTGTACCTATTATGTTTTTTTGGAAAAAGGAAGTGTCGTTGTTTATAAATAAAATTTATACAGGTTAACTTTCCTTTCTATACTTCCAATACACAAATCACTTCACAATCACTTCACAAATCTCTTCACAATCACACACTTTACAATAACACAATTTACACAATTTTTTTCCGACTTTTATCAAGTCACTCTATAGCTGTCTATAGCACTTTAACGCCTTAGGCATTTAAATGTGCCTCTAAATCCGTTAGAAAAGGAAAGACAGTAAGAAGAAAAGAGACAGAAATAGTGCTTTATTTCGCGCATGCGCAATCCGTTTTGGCCAACACGAAATCAGAGGAGTTGCGCTACTGTATATACTGTGGCGTGGACCTCGCTTTACAACATAAAGTACATGCTAAGTTGTAAAGCGAAATTATAAAGTACATGCATGGGGGAGGGGGTGCAGAAAAGAAAAGCCTTCCTGTTCACGTGGGCTCACGCATGTAAGCCCCCTTGCACCCCTCCATGCATGTGCTTTATAATTTCGCTTTACAACTTAGAAATCTTAGCATATGTACTTTAAGTTGTAAAGCGAGGTCAACGCTACCGGCGGGGTGGGTGCGGGGGAAGGGGGGCCAAAGGCCCCCCCCCTCGCACCACCGCCCGTGTGTGTGTGTATGTATTGGTCGTATGACTCTGTGCTATTAGTCATACGACCAATGGCGTGAGCGCACGGTATTTTCTATTTTTTAGGAAAATGATTGACCACCATACGTTTTAATGACTATATTCGTGACCACCAAACGATTCCGCGTCGAATGAGTTGGATGAAAATCAATTTGATTGATAAATAATCTTTAGCCATCAAATTACCGAGCTAACGTCACGGAGTCGTACGACCAATGGCGTGAGAGTACGGTTTTTTCTATTTCTTAGGAAAACGATTGACCAACAAACGTTTTAATAACAATATTCGTGACCACCAAACGATTCCGCGTCGATTAAGCCCTATCAAAGTCAATTTGATTGATAAATACAATTGTTCCTGCTAATGACACAGAGGTGATATATGTCCGGCATTTTGCGACGGTTTTTTCTATTTTCTGAGAAAACGGTTGACCACCAAACGTTTTTATGATAATATTCGTGACCACCAAACGATTCCGCGTCGATTGAGCCGTATGAAAGTCAATTTGATTGATAAATAATGTTTATCCATCAAATTACCGAGCCAACGTCACGGAGTGTCATGCAACCAATGGCGTGAGAGTACGGTTTTTTCTATTTCTTAGGAAATCCATTGACCACCAAACATTTTAATTACGACATTCGTGACCACTAAACGATTCCGCGTCGATTGAGCCGTATGAAAGTCAATTTGATTGATAAATAATGTTTATCCATCAAATTATCGAGCTAACGTCACGGAGTCGTACGGCCAATGGCGTGAGAGTACGGTAATTTTATCTATTTCTTAGGAAAACGATCACAACCTGATTCCTGTCAACTTTAAGGGGATGCTAAAGCTAAGGCCGAACTTCCTCGACGTCGGTAATGTCAACTCTGTCAACTAAAAGCAAAGGCCAAAGGCCGAACTGATATTGGAGACCTCGCGTGGTGACAACGCGAAACTCCGGTTTCAGTGTTACCAACTAATTTCAGATTTAGCGCGGCGTTGCCGCGTCTATAGCATATGTCTCTCTACCGTGCGTCCGTGTGAGCAATTCAGTGGTGTGTGTACGTGTACGGACATACACCACTTCATAGAATCTGAAATTAGTTGGTAACACTGAAACCGGAGTTTCGCGTTGTCACCACGCGAGGTCTCCAATATCAGTTCGGCCGCGCGGCGTTGCCGCGTCTTGGATTCTTTAGCAATACGGCCTGAACCTGAAAATGCTTTCTGGCCGTCCGCGTAGCAGAAGGCAGTAACGTATCAAGGCTCATAAGCACCCGCTTTTTATAAATTACATATATTCTTATGCACACATGCGTATATATATATAATATCTATCTAATTATTATGTGTATGTTTATAATTGTCTGATGACAAATAATAACAGTAGCACAATTGAGAATGTGAATTAGTATACATAGTATATATTGACGCGGGTACTTATTAGACTTGGCAATTTACTGCATCTCTTGCACCTCAAATAATTTTTTTCTTGTAATGTAAATGAATGATGTAAAACTATTTCAAAGGATCTATCGATCCATTCTTGATGAAGTAAAACAATAACTTCTATAACACAAATGCAATAAATATTAAATTTATATAGTATTGATTTATTACACTCAGTCTCTTAGCATCAGAGTAGAGGGTAACGCAGCTGATGAACAGTATAGATAACAAACTGAATAAAAATCTTAATTATTATAACATAATGATATTAAGAATTAAGATTTTTATTCAGTTTGTTAATTATCTATAACTGCATAACGTGTGCAGTTTACGCCGAAGCGGCTGTTTTAACGCGAGCGATATGTTTCGTCGACGGATGATTAGCTAATTATGATTGTATACAGAATACTAGATATTTGCGTAAATAAGTATCGTTGCCTCGCGAATAAAGTCGAAGGACCGTCGAGAAGAGGAAACTCGCGGTGCTTTCATTTCCCTTCCGAGTGCGCTTTTCAATCTTTTATCCGTTTTCGCCCTCGTCTTCGTTTCCATTGTTAGTATGCGACAGCCGTTACTGCACTCCATGAAGAGTATCATTGCTTTGTAGAATAATACATAAGCAAAAGAGATGTTTTTCCTTGTGCTTAGAAATCCAAACAGATTTGATTTCGAGAATCATAAAGAAATTGTATTGTGTTACTTTCTTTCCATCGCGGCGAGTACCTAATCGTTTTTATACATTTATAGTTTACAAGTATAGTACTTGAAAAGAAAGAAAAAAGGTGATCGTCGCGTTTTTTTCACAGAGACGGGCAAACGTGTAACTGTGTTCACGTTGCCCGACTAAATCAAACTCGGATGCTACTAAGTATTTAGTTTTTATCCATCGGGACTTTAGGGTGCCGTGAATGCTGATATCAAGAATAATTATAATTTATCTTAGTGGAGTACGTACATCTTTTCGGCTTAGAAACGAAGACGATGACGATCAAACGAACGCTTCCGTTCTTGTCCCAAAATTGTTTTCGTTTTCTTTTGTAGCGAACGTTTCGAGGAATTTGCTTACGACGGTTCGTTAGCGGTAATTAACGATTATACGGAGCCGTCATATTTTCCACAACGCGTCGGGAAAAAATTGAATGGTTTCTATATGTATTCAGAGAATGTTGATTCATCATATTATTCTTTCAAACTTGCTTTCTCCTTTTAAAAATTTACACCAAGAGAAACTTTTGTTACATATTACTTTATTTTGATTTTTTTTAACATCTTTATTTTTTAAAAAAGAAACGAAAACCGTAGAAGAAAATTATTAAACTTATCTTTATCGTGTTGGAAATTCATTCAATTTTATCGCTACGTGTCTCAACTTCTCTTGTTAAAAACAAAAACTAATTTATAGCTTTATGATTTTACATATAATTGTTAAATTTCAGTTTTGTCAGATGCGATTTGTGCGAGCTTATTTCGTGGAGCAAATATTTTGTTGCGTTTTTTAGAAAATGTTCATCCGATCATTAGCGAAGCGACGCGATCCATTTATATTCGATCACGAGGGACTATGCGCAAATTTTCGCATTATTTGCGGATTTTATAACTTTATTGACAAATATAAGATCTAAGATCTTTCGCATAACTGATTTACGATTAAACTTGCGCTTTATTGAGGCTCAGATGTATGTACACCCGTCTGTATCACGTCAATAAAAATCTGGCTGCAAAACGTGTATGAATTCATTCGTTTAGCAAAGGATGCGCGTTGACCTTAGAAGTGCACGTTGGAATTTCATCCGGAGGGAAAAAACTTTGTCGCATTTTTTTAATCTTTCTGATTCTCAAAATACATTCTTCGTGTATATTTTTTTGTGCAATGCTCATAATATTATTTGATTTTTGTAGATTAATTTTCTTTTCATGAAATATATTTTGGCAACTATGCCGTCTATAGAAAGAAATCTGTCGGACCTGTGCTAACTCGGACCACGTGCGTTTCTGACGTTTAAATATTAGTGAAATTCGGTTAGAGAGAGTGATTGAATTCTCTTAGAAAACAAAAAAATGACCTGTCTCGTTTTTTGATAGAAATTCGATAGAGATGCTAAATATTAATTTATTAGGTGCGTTCGGGAAGACGCTATTAGTGCTATTTGCTTATTTTATCCTTGTTTTACACCTGATGAAGCGATAAAGATAGAATGATGCAATAGCGCTAATAGCGCGCTTCCCGAACACAGACATTGTGTTATAAATTCGACGTTCGCTTTTCGCGTGAGACTAGCTGGCATCGGCTTCCTATTTCGCTAAACGGGCCTTTCTCAGTAGGATACGTTTCTTTCATTATAATATAGAGAGGAGAAGAAGCTATAGGGATAGATACACATACATTTTGTACGACAATATCGGGGGTCTATCGTTTGTATAATACGATTATTTTTTCTCTGGGCCCGGAGCCTCGTCCACGATGACGATATCGCGGACACGGGATGTCTCCAGGATCGTGATCCGATTACTTTGTACTAAGAATAATTTTGCATAAATTTCTTTTGTGCCTTTTATATCACATGTATTTTTCAAGCAAAGTTCATTTGTAGAATTTACGCGATGGAAGATATATATAGGGCGTACCGCGCCAAATCGGACACCATTTGGGTTTTGCATCTCCGATTTTTTTGAAAATTTTTTATGTTATAGTATTAGTTGAAAAAGACCTCCATGATTTTTTTCAAATTTTTTGTCGAACCGTTTTCAAAATATCGATTTTTGAAAAATTACGTTACTTTTTTTTTAAACGCCCATAATTTTACGAAAAATGGGCCAAAAAAATGGGACGTTTTTTTTCAAATTTTTTTTTTAAACACACTTGATAAAAAATATCAAAAAAATTTTTCAAACTGTGTTTCTATAAGATTTTCAAAGGACCCCGCACCAAAACCTATGGAAATAGGTTCTCGGCGAATTTGTCTGAAACTTTGGAAAAATGTTGTTCATGTCATCTTGATCAAAAGTTCTCAAGGCAACAACTCTCTTTAAAGCAGAATTTTTGCTCCAAGAGACCTCAAAGATGGATATTTTATTACGCGATCACAGATGATTTCACCCATTCAGCTTTCAGAATAATGATTGTGTGTGTTTGTGTGTGTATTGCATAACCCATAAAACCTCCCTTACAAAAAAGTATTACTGACTAAATACTTAAAATCTCAGTGATTTAATACTGTCAATATTTATTTGGGAAATACTGGAAAAATACTGGTAGTGATAAATATTATAGGTAGTGATTAATACTACACAGAACTACTGGTGCTTAGTATTGAATTACTCACCGATATTTCGATTTCCGATATTTACCTGGCATAAAAAAAATTATTTTTTTTTTCAAAATTTTATTACTATTTTATAACTAAATTTGTTTCTTAAGATGCAGTCTATAATTATAAATATTTTCTCGTATTTAAAAAACACACTTACCTTGGTGGGATCAAACTCGGGACCTCTGGATCGTGAGCCAACTGCCTTACGTGGTAGACTACTTCTTAATTTGATGTAAGTGTTATATATAGTCTACATGTGTCATAACCAGCACAAATATATAATTTTTCAAAAATCATCTTAAGAAACAAATTCAGTTTAAAAAGAGTAATAAAATTTTGAATTGGATATTAAAATGATATCTTCAGTATTATTTCAAAACTTGTACACTTTTATCACGACGAATTAGTACAGACCTTCATATAAAATGTATTAGTGCCTTACTTTTATCTCTTTTCCTTAATTATTATCAGGAATTACCCATTATAATGTTTCTATACGAATTGTAGTACTGGTCAATGATTAATTTCACATGGAATATTCAGTTCAGTACTTGAGTATTAATATTAAAATACTGGCCAGTGATTTATTACACATGAAATCCTTGGTTCAGTACTTCAGTACTAACATTGAAATACTCATCAGTAATTCAACACAAGTATTTATTACACAAGTATTTTTCACCTAGTATTAAATGCTTTCTCATCAGAAATTTAATACTAAGTATTCAATACTCGTCCTGTATTAAATACTACTTTCATAAATTATTGACCAGTAATAAAATACTATGCAATACTTGGATCACAGTGATTCAAGTACTAATAAATACTTAATTTTAGTATTATTAATACACAAAATAAGTATTTATTACTAACCAGCTAGTAATACTTTTTTGTAAGGGAATAACCTAATGTATTGATGAATAACAGTAATAACAGTATGAACCGTCGGGATTAGCGTTATACAATGTGCACCGCAAGAAGGTTGCGCGATCGGATTTTGCACATTATTATGGCCCTGAAAAGGACCGATTTTGTTCTCAGGTTTCATGGGTTATGCAATACACACACACACAATCATTATTCTAAAAGCTGAATGGGTAAAATCATCTGTGATCGCGTGATAAAATATCCATCTTTGAGGTCTCCTGGAGCAAAAATTCTGTTTTAAAGAAAGTTGTTGCCATGAGAACTTTTGATCAAGATGACATGAACAACATTTTCCCAAAGTTTTAGACAAATTCGCCGAGAACCCATTTTCATAGGTTTTTGTGCGGGGTTCTTTTTGACAAAAATTTTTGATTTACAAAAAACACGTATTGATCGATTTTCTCCAAAATTTTTTGTAAAAAACTCATCGATTGATTTCACAACTTTTAAGCCTAAATTTATAATGAGATAATAACGGGATCTATTTCTTTTTTCGATTTTTTAATTTCCATCTTTTATTTATCCGTGCTGAAAAATATCTGAAAAGAAAAAATAATTTACACAGGAACTACTATTAATAATTATCTAAGACATAGTGATTACTTACTAAATAGTTTACAAATTGATTTCAGAAAAAAATACAGTGAAATTAAAGCGTTTATTATTTATGCTTGATAAATTTTTTTTTTATTAAGTAGCGTTTATTTTTTTACACGTTTAAATATTTTAAAAATTCGAGATTCAACAGATGATGAAAATTGTTTAAATCTCAAAGTGCCTTCTCCGTCTGGAATTACACAATGATATTTCTGCGTTCCTGTTATTGTCTTAGCTCTAATATATCGCTTGTCTAATGATTCTTTGCTCTGAATATAATCTTTGTTAGAGAAGAATTGCGCATAGATATTTGGCAAATTTTCCGACGGAGCACCTCAACAATTTAAAAATTATAAAAATTTTGTAAATCTTAATTTTCATGAAGAAGACTTTGGCTGAATGGCATTATTTTGTAACAGCTCATGGCAAAGGTCCTTGTGATGGAGTAGAAGGAACTGTTAAGAGAATAGCGGCACGAGCAAGTCTTCAACTTCCATATGACGAACAAATCTCAACTCCTCAAGAACTATATAACTGGGCGATAAAATTAAATTTTTTGCCAAATATCTATGCGCAATTCTTCTCTAACAAAGATTATATTCAGAGCAAAGAATCATTAGACAAGCGATATATTAGAGCTAAGACCATAACAGGAACGCAGAAATATCATTGTGTAATTCCAGACGGAGAAGGCACTTTGAGATTTAAACAATTTTCATCATCTGTTGAATCTCGAATTTTTAAAATATTTAAACGTGTAAAAAAATAAACGCTACTTAATAAAAAAAAAAATTTATCAAGCATAAATAATAAACGCTTTAATTTTACTGTATTTTTTCTGAAATCAATTTGTAAACTATTTAGTAAGTAATCACTATGTCTTAGATAATTATTAATAGTAGTTCCTGGGTAAATTATTTTTTCTTTTCAGATATTTTTCAAATAAAAAATGGAAATTAAAAAAATCGAAAAAAAAAATAGATCCCGTTATTATCTCATTATAAATTTAGGCTTAAAAATTGTGAAATCGATGATAGTTTTTTACAAAAAATTTTGGAGAAAATCGATCAGTACGTGTTTTTTGTAAATCAAAAATTTGTGTCAAAAATTTCAAAATCTTAGAAATACAGTTAAAAAATATTAAAAAAAAAATTTTTGAAAAAAAAACGTTCCATTTGGCCCATGTTTCGTAAATTTATGGGAGTTTAAAAAAAATAACGTAATTTTTCAAAAATCGATATTTTGAAAACGGTTCGACAAAAAAATTTGAAAAAAATCATGGAGGCTTCTTTCAACCAATACTATAACATAAAAATTTTTCAAAAAAATCGAAGATGCAAAACCCAAATGGTGTCCGATTTGGCGTGGAACGCCCCATATAAACACATGGTGTGTGTGTGAGTCTGTTACTACGTTTACGCGAGCGTTACTTCTACTGTAGTAATTTACGATAATTCCTTCGCGTAAACGGGATTTTGTAGTAACTTACGATAATTTACTCCGCGTAAACGAGTGATATATCGTAAGTTACTACAGAAGTAACGCTCGCGTTAACGTTGTGTGTGTGTGTGTGTGTGTGTGTGTGTGTGTGTGTGTGTGTGTGTGTGTGTGTGTGTGTGTGTATACATCTTCCATCGCATAAATTCTGCAAATGCACTTTACTTGAAAAATACATATGATATAAAGGCACAAAATAAAAATTTATGCAGAATTATTCTTATTGTTAGTACAAAGTAATAGGAGCATGATCCTGGAGAAGTCCCATGTCCGTGACATCGTCATCGTGGACGGGGCCTGGGGCCCACAAAAAAAAAATAAAAATAATATATTTATGTGCGTATGCGTATCGTGCTCGTGCGATTGCGTGTGCGTGTGTATGAATATGTATGTTCAATTGCATTACGGTTTTATATGTAATATTATTTACTTTCGAGAGACAGTAACAATAAAAAAAAATAACATATATATTTCATTTATTATATGTATTTTCGTTTACATTTCTCAACATTTTATCAACGAAATAATAAACAGAGTTTTTTGTCCTAAATAACATTACCGTTTTTCTTTCTTCAAATATACCCTAGAATTCCAAAAAATCCTGATTTTACCATACTAAGTGTATACGCTACCCAGTGTACTAAGAGAGAGAGGGACAGCAATGAGAGAGGGAAAGAGGGAGAGGGAGGGAGGGAGGGAGAGAGAGGAATAAATGGGTGCATGCAAATTACATACATAGAGAAAGGAATAATAATACGAGAGATATCTGTCCTAACGAGGCATCTGTACGACATATCTGTCAAAGCTCGTTCTTTGAAACGGCTTCATAGATCGCAAAATCCTTTTACAGGAGTAAAGTTTAGGTACTAATGAAGGGTGGGATTGTAAAATAATTAGTAATAATTAAAAAAAATGTAAAATTGCCTAACGAGATATCTGTACCACATGGGCCCGATTCTCTAACGAGAAACATATGCGCAAACACTGCTCTAACAGAAAGGCTGCAAATTGATTTGCTCTCTGTCGCACAGTTTGTAGCCAATAAGCTTGCAGCTTTTCTGTTAGAGCAGAGTTTACGCATACGTTTGTAGATAGAAAATCGGGCCCCATATCTTTCAAAGCTCGTTCTTTGAAACGGCTTCATAGATCGCAAAATCCTTTTACAGGAGTAAAGTTTAGGTACTAATGAAGGGTGGGATTGTAAAATAATTAATAATAATTGAAAAAAATGTAAAAATGCCTAACGCGATATCTGTACCACATATCTTTCAAAGCTCGTTCTCTGAAACGGCTCCATAGATCGCAAAATCCTTTTACAGGAGTAAAGTTTAGGTACTAATGAAGGGTGGGATTGTAAAATAATTAGTAATAATTGAAAAAAATGTAAAAATGTCTGACGCGATATCTGTACCACATATCTTTCAAAGCTCGTTCTTTGAAACGGCTTCATAGATCGCAAAATCCTTTTACAGGAGTAAAGTTTAGGTACTAATGAAGGGTGGGATTGTAAAATAATTAGTAATAATTGAAAAAAATGTAAAAATACCTATCGAGATATCTGTATCATATATCTGTCCTGGTTCGATTGCTGTGTAGAAACCAGACAATGTAGCCAACCCCGAAACTGCCCACAGCTGCGTGCGCCATCTCGCCATCTCTCGCAAGATCCGTGAACTACTGCTGTGACATAATTGCTGCTCTGCGTGAATATTTTTGTGAAAAATATACACGATCGTTTCAAAGCTCTCATTTTTATTCCAGGCTTTCAATCTCAATTTCAAAGGTACGTTATTGTTTGTGCACGTCTTCTGAAGGGTGGGAAAGTTTAATTTCGTACATATTACGTATACAACTGTTTATATCAGAAAATAAGGTTTTGAGGTGACAGCATTTTAAAATTTTTTTCAATTATTACTAATTATTTGACAATCCCACCCTTCATTAGTACCTCTACTTTACTCCTGTAAAAGGATTTTGCGATCTGTAAAGCCGTTTCAAAATGAGAGCTTTGAAATGAATTGTCGGTAATTTGGACGGCTTTAGCATCCCCTTAAGGGGATCCTAAAGTGAAGGCTGAACTTCCTCGACGTCGGTAATGTCAACATTTCTAATCCTGTTTTCTATGTCATATATCTATATCTGTCCTTGTCTAACGAGAGGCATCTGTCCTTGTTTCGATTGCTGCGCCATCTCTCGCTACACGCAATGTCAACCTGAATGTGCTTTTGCACATATAAAAGTTTATTTAAACTAATCTTTTTTTCTAGGCTTTCAATCTTAGATCTAATTGCACGATATTGTTCTTAAATGTTGTTTCTAGGTCATGCCGGTCTAATTTTGTGGATATTTATTGTGGAATTTTTGTACAAAGCAAATATTGTCGTCACGTATACCAAAAATTAACAAAAATATTAATTTTTTCTTGTTTTCGATACAAATTCGACCACCATGACCTAGATTTTGATGCGTACTTTAATTCTAGACAAGTATTTTGCATTTCTATAAAGCCAATTAAAAGATTAGTGCTAAGAAAAAAAGCCGGTATTACAGACGGCTTTAGGATCCCCTTAAGGGGATGCTAAAGCCGTCCAAATTACCGACAATTCATTTCAAAGCTCTTATTTTGAAACGGCTTTACAGATCGCAAAATTCTTTTACAGGAGTAAAGTAGAGGTACTAGGGGTGGGTATGAAGGGTGGGATTGTCAAATAATTAGTAATAATTGAAAAAAATTTTAAAATGCTGTCACCTCAAAACCTTATTTTCTGATATAAACAGTTGTATACGTAATATGTACGAAATTAAACTTTCCCACCCTTCAGAAGACGTGCACAAACAATAACGTACCTTTGAAATTGAGATTGAAAGCCTGGAATAAAAATGAGAGCTTTGAAACGATCGTGTATATTTTTCACAAAAATATTCACGCAGAGCAGCAATTATGTCACAGCAGTAGTTCACGGATCTTGCGAGAGATGGCGAGATGGCGCACGCAGCTGTGGGCAGTTTCGGGGTTGGCTACATTGCAGGACAGATATATGATACAGATATCTCGTTAGGCATTTTTACATTTTTTGCAATTATTACTAATTATTTTACAATCCCACCCTTCATTAGTACCTAAACTTTACTCCTGTAAAAGGATTTTGCGATCTATGAAGCCGTTTCAAAGAACGAGCTTTGAAAGATATGTGGTACAGATATCGCGTTAGGCATTTTTACATTTTTTTCAATTATTACTAATTATTTTACAATCCCACCCTTCATTAGTACCTAAACTTTACTCCTGTAAAAGGATTTTGCGATCTATGAAGCCGTTTCAAAGAACGAGCTTTGAAAGATATGGGGCCCGATGATTTTAAAAGGATTTTGCGATCTGTAAAGCCGTTTCAAAATGAGAGCTTTGAAATGAATTGTCGGTAATTTGGACGGCTTTAGCATCCCCTTAAATGTTCTATTTTTGCAAATATAGAAGTATCAAAAATGTAAAAACAATGAAAACGTTGAATATAATTATATTTGTAATACAATTTTAAAGTGATTTGGAAATATAATCAAAACTGAAATTTTGTATGGTTAATGTGGATAGTGAAATCGAAAGTCCATTAAATTTACGACTCTCGACGTTTGTCAATAGTTTGACATTATAGGCTGCGTTTCAAAATTCATTGTACTAAACTGCCAGTACTGAAAATCTATAACACATGTGACGTAAACTATAGATTTTCAGTAATTGCAGTAAATATCGAAATACAGCCATAATATATCGGTGCTATATATCTTTCTTTCATATGAAAATCACAACTTCAGTGCGTAATCAATTGTTTGATTTTTTTTTTTTTAAATACCAATTTTCGTTTTAAGTGTTTGTAAGAACATTTCTCTCAGAAAAACGACTACATGGAACGCAGAATTCTCTGCTAGTTTTAACTTATATAAAAAGGGAAAATATAAATATATTACAGTAATCGAGAGAAATGTATAGATAAAGAGTGAATCTTGTTGATGACAATCGAGAAAAACAAATTTTGATATGAAAGTAATATGCATTTAATTGATTATAAATTAATGTGCTTCAATGACAGAATAACTGCTTTGAGGTGCAAATTATTTCTAGCAACTCACTTTATACAGCAAAATTATGCTCCTAATTATAAGTTATAAGCAATGCGACAATTACCTGTGCACTAGGGTGTGTCCGAGTCCGTTATGAAATCCGTCGGTTTGCCTTGGTTCCTGGAAATAATGAACAGCACATCTATAGAGAGAGTTAACGCGTCTCAATATAGTTTACAGGTAAAGATCGAGTAAAATAAATGTATTTACATATATTTCAGTAATTAAAAATTTATTGCATATTTCGATTTCAGAATATATTGAACACTTACAGCAGTGTGACTAATAAACTCGATTCAAAACCCGACGGGGCTTTGTGCGCGGCGCATAAGAAAGAAATAGACACGATTCTGTTGTGTTTGTCGTACAGTATAACGAGTATAACGTTAGACTGGGCCAAACAATTTTTCAAACTTTGCGGTGTGCAAAGATTGATTGAGGCCCAGCAAACAAAAAAGTACTGAAAAGAATTAAAACGGGATTGCCAGGAATTCAATTAAGGACTTTCCGAATTCCATTGTGTCCACAAAAGGGATTAAAATAGTTTCAATATCATAGAATTCCTTATTTTGGAAAGAATTTGTCTTTTTTGAATCCCATCCAATTCCGACACAAAAATATTATACCACTGAATACCGGGTTAGGGATTGGAAAGTTTCGTCATGAATTCCATTGAATACCATTGATTCCGTTAACGAAATGAATACCATTGAATGCCAAACTAGGAATTAAAATTTTCTGTATTGAATTCCATTGAATTCCGTCTATTCTGACAATAAAATGAATACCATTGAATGCCAGGATAGGGATTGAAAAGTGTCCGTGTTGAACTCCATTGAATTCCGACTATTCCGACAATGAAATAAATACCATTAAATCCCAAATTTGGAAATCAATATGTATATATCGAATTCCATTGAATTCCGGCGATATTTACAACAAAACAAATTCCATTTTATTTTAAATTAAGATTGAAAAACGAGTACAATACGTTAAATTCCTAATTTTATCCCATCGTTATTTGAGTCTATAATATATATTGAATATGTCATTCCCTATCACTTACATTTACATTAATGTTACATTAAAATAAAACGTGTTATTTACAAAAATCATATTAGACAATTTTTATTGCAAATATATATACAATTAAGATATTCCTTTCACGGAAAAGCGTATTTTGTAGGCGCTTAAGCAGGGCGTCAGCAAACTCTTGTATATTTCATTAAACTTATATAAAATCAAGTTATAATTGATTATTATGTTTAATTATAAGAAAAAAGTGAAAATATTATGTGTATTTAGAAATTTTTTATTTTTCGGTAAATTTTACTGTCAGAGCAATATGGCAACGCTGCGCTTTTCAGGGCGCCGATTGTAAATGTGAAGTTGATAACAAAAGTGTCAATGTAAGTGTCAATTTCATTAATCAAAGAATATTGCGACATTTTCTTTTTATCAAAGAGAGATTTTATAATAATAATGAGTAATAAGAAACATAAAGTGAGGAGTAATGTGGGCAAAAATAAGGGACAATTTGTGAAAATAAAAGTTGATAATAACCCGTACATGATGAACTGAAGTGTGACATGAGCGCACAGCTTGCAGCGTTGCCAAATACGTCCTTGAAAGTCGCCATTAAAAATATTCATCTATAAACCACATTTCAAATCAACTTTTAACATAAATATTTTGTTTAAATATTCGGTGACTCTGTATTTTTATCGGCACTATCAAAAGTATAGAGTTTAGCGAATATGTGTGTGTGTAGCGCAGTTAATATTTAATATATTAACATATTTGATAAACAAATTATTACATTGAAATGTGGAAAATAGACTTTTTCGATAACGTCACATATAAAATATCAAATTTTCAAAGTCATAATTTTTTTTATATGTTCGGTAATGTGGCTTAATTTTTTTCTAGCGTAAAGATATGCATTTTAACTTTCTCGTACCAAAAAATCAGTTAATTCTTAAGACTTTGGTGTCATGCAAGAAATACCTTAAGTTGACAATAAAATAAATTATATTATTTTTCGTTTTTCAGCGTACAGCGTGAGCTCGATGAGGAGAATTGTATTCTAATCTACCCTCTCTTTTTTTAAGAAGAATTCTTTTTGCATCAATAAAAAAGAATTCAGAATTGGTGACATATATACAAAAGAATTCTTTTTCGATTCTCTGTGCTATCTGGATACTCCGAGTAACAAGCACACTGAGAGAAAAAATTTTGTAAACAAAGTAAATACATTTACTTAAAAGGTAATTCTTCAGAATAGGGCCTTTTCCGAATTTTGATATTTTCTTGCGGTTTTCTTGGTAAAAACCTTTGTTGTGACTCCGACAGTGATAATCAATCGGGGGAGCTCGAAATACAAATTCTCGATGGACATCACATTCTCCACGCAAACTATAACTAGTGTGTGCTTAGTAAAAAATATATGAAAACGTGTGTAACTATAATGATAAGAAAACATTTATCAACGCCATTGATGAATTTATTGAAGATAAATTGCATTCGCCTGACATAGAATCTAAAGTATGAATTTTGCAACTTTCGATCTTTTCTTGTCATTTAAATTGTTTGAAAATAAAAGGCCGAGTCTTTTTAACTATAGCCGATTTGAGTAATTTAAACTCTCTATTTTTAAAACAAAAGTGTCAAAAAAGACTTTTTAGTTCTTTTTCAGTTGTCGATATTGTATATATATTCTGTAAGTTTTAAATTAAAATATGGTTATAACAGAGTAATCGAAATTTATTGAAGAATATGACTTTGTCATCTAGTATTTTCTAAAGCGTAATTTATCAAAAATGTCTATTTTCTATCAAAATTAAATAACACTGTAGCTTCCTTGATTTTAAATCAATATTGTTTGTCGGAACGTAAAAATTAACGAATTGTTAATCTATTGTTTTACAGGTACGTGTAGTAGTTGCGATAACAACCTTATTATTGGACCCGTCAGATGTTGGAAACGAAGTTGTGGCTAAAGAAAAAATTGTAGAGATGATCTTCGTTATGGCGGAAACGGATGATGTATTGCAGCAGACAGTGCCTCTCGAATGTATCATTGCCGCTGTGACCAGAAAAGACAAGATCGACGCGATCATAAATCAAGGTGTTAATATATTGAAAAAGCTGTGTCAATCTCAAGATGATTCACTACGGGTTCGAGCGTTAGTGGCTTTTTGCAAGATGGGTAATTCCGGAGACCTTGACGCGACTATCAGACCGGACGGAGTAACCAAGGAATTGACCGAGGCTTGCAGACGATTGTTGATTAATCCAAAGAAAGAAAAGAGAGAATGGGCCATAAAAGTTCTGTCGTATCTGACTTTCAACGCCAGAGTCAAACAGGAGTTGATCAAGGATAAAAGAGCCATTCATACGATGATCGAGATCGCCAAGACTAGTGATCGATCGGTTCTCTTCGGCGTGCTTACGACGTTGGTGAACTTTGTGCAACGCTTATGACGAGCAAGAACTCGAGATGATAGAATTGACAAAGTGTGTCAAATATTATTTTCCCGAGGAATCTGAACTGGACGACGACAACTTCGAAGAAAGATTGTGCGCATTAGCAAAGGCCGGTATGATCAGCGATCTGGTGAACCTCGCCAGAACGGACAGTCAGAACTGCAAGGAATTGATAGCGCGCGTTTTCAACGCGATATGCAGTGAACAAAAATTGAGAGAAATAGTTGTTCAACAAGGCGGCACGGAGGCATTGTTGTCGTTAGCGCTGGATGGCACAGTCGAGGGAAAAAAGCAAGCTTCGCCTGCTTTGGTCCGTTTGGCACGGAACCTCACGAAATGTCCTGAGGTTATAATTTGCGGTCAACTAATCACGGAGGTTGTTCAACCGATCGTAAGTCTTCTGTACCCGGAGTGTTCCGTTAATGAGAATTGCCAGACTCTAACAGCTTTGTGCAATCTAGCTGAAGTCAACGACAGCGTGCGAGAACATATATTCAAAGAAGGAGTATTTCAGAAGATTGAAAACTCGAAACAGGCATAATGGAACTACTGAGAGCATTGAGAAACAAGAACAGTACCGTGCAGAACGAGAATATTAAGGAATTGACATCTATTGCTTTAGAGGCTGTTGCGGAACGATCTAGTAAAGAAGCACTCATCATAATAAGATGGAAACGTGATACAGCATGTCGATTAGGGCAATTAGACCTTCTAAATCGTTTGGAAATAAAGTTATGGGTATATGAACATACTGAGACCGGCGTTATTCTTTCTACAAATTTATATTTAGATTGACGAATGATGCCGACACCTGGCGCGGCCTGGATCAAGGGCTGCCAGGGCCTGAGTGATTATGACAAGATTATCTTCATTAATTGGGCGCCAGTTATTAGTTTTTCTCCCGACTGCTGCCAACCTTCGGTTGGCGAAGACAAGGGAGTATGCGTTTCACGGAGGCCGAATCTTTGTTACCTTAGTTCTCGATAACTACAACATACTTTGATATGTGCTTCCGTATATAAGTTTCTTATTGATCAAGCAGGGTTTATAGCGTATAATTATCATTAATCGTTGTGTTAATAAAGAAGCAAAAAAACGATATATTACATTTATATGTTCTCTTATTGGCTATCGACTGAGTTACAGAAGAAATTGATTAACCAATGACATGCATCCACATGGGGAATTTTAGTGAGATTTTAGTTGCCTCTATGGGCTTCGGCAGAACGTATAGCTTTTCTATTCATCGCAGCACGCTCATCCCAGTGAGAAACGATACATCGGATCGACGTCGATTCGATATTGATCCTATCAGATCTCATCGATGCGGTTCTGCAGGTTGTTGAACATCGATAGTTTCAAATATTTCGAGGTTATTTCGATGTTATGATAACTTTGCAAACAATCTGTTTTGGTAGCATGTAGCAATATAATACAATATTTTTTTTCAAGATTTTCAATGTTTTTCATGTTTGTCCATTATCAACGATTCGATATCGGTTCGATATCGATTCGACTTATGAGATGAAAAGAACTAAATTGTTTCCTGAATCGAAGAAAACTGAAAATTGTGTTTTAAATTATACATTAACCAAGTATGCGGTATATAATATATATATATTATATATAATTTATATAAATTTATATATATAATATACATTATATTATATATATATATTATGTAATGTCCACTTTTTAAAAGAGGATTATATACATTTATATATATGTTGTTATATGAAAAATTTGTTGCCGGGAATTACGTTTTTCAAAGAGAAAAACGAGATATATGGTAACGATAAGTTACTTTTTTCAGTGAGAATAATGAGTTATTATTATATTATTAATTAATTATAAATTTATTAAAAAATTATTATAAAAGATAAAAAAGATAAAGAATTTTTACTTTATATACCCCAAGGGGCTTTAAAGGGCGTTTTTGATGGGACGTACCCAACCCTAACCTCCAATTCATCCACTACCTTACTGTTTCCTCCTTTGGACCAACGGTTTAACGTCTCTTCCGAAAGACGGAGCCCAGTTTTTTCCGCATCTTGCACGGAGGGGCGCGGTTTTTCGGAAAAAAACTTTTCCATGTTACATGGCTCTAGTGGACTCGAACCTGGTTCCTCAGATTACGAGTCTAGCGCTCTACCACTAGACCACACCGCCGCCCTCTAAAAAATTTTTATAAATATTTAAAATATATTATTATAACATATTCTTAAAATATATTGGGACAACTTCGCCGAATAATTAAGAATCATGGATCGATGTTGAAACGATGTCGAATCGATGTCGATTTGAACTCTTTGACATTAATTTGATATAGTTTCGACATTGATTCGATTACTATTTCTCACTGGTTAGACGGAGCACTCTGAATATGCTTCGATACGCATGCAATTTCATGTGAGAAGGCATTTTTATGTCGTGAGTATGTACACTCTACCGGCAGGAATGCCTGGACATAATACATATACATATACATGTACATATATGTCATATACATATCAAAATGTCCAGGCATTCCTGCCGGTCAGTACACATACAATTATGCGATAATATAGAAAAGTATATAGCCAACTTTTTTAAAATAAGTGCATTCGAATTGCCCGCCAACAATCCCGCACCTTCCAACCACGTGCCAATCATGAACGCGTCCAATGTGCCCGCGCTTTCAATCGCGTGCCACTCATGAACGCGCCCAAATGCGCCGCGCCACACCGATCGCTATTTGTTTTCGTCTCTTGTCCTGTCGTTGCCTGTCGCACGACTCGCACGTACTGATCTATTCGCCCAACGTACGCCGATCAGTTCGGACGTGTTTCGCGTTTTGCGTGAAGACACGGACGACACGTTCAAACGTGTTCGGACGTGTTCCACCCGAACGAAAAACCTTTTTTGAAGTACTGCGACTGATACTGTCTGCATAGCAATTGCCAATTAGACCTCGCCACTCAACATTATACCAGACTTAGTAATCAAACAGGGGAAAAAGCTGGCCGTATTGTCCTCGGTTAGAGGCAGGAGCCAACAAAATTAAAGAAGAAGAAGAAGAAGAAGCACGTACTGATCGCACGGGATCGCACTCGACACCTAGTTTTGCAGAAGAAGGAGACGATCAGTTTTGGAGCTTGAGAATTGCGAGACCTGAATAAATTGTCGAGCTGAATTAGAGTGTATTGACGTCGACACGATAGCAGATCAAGGACGACTTTGCGGGCCTGTAAGTATGATGTCTATATTTTTAGAAATATTCATTTCTTATATTTAACACTTTTAGAGTGTACACGATCAAAATATTTCGCGTTGTAACATAGCATTTTCAATCATGAGAAAAGTTGATTTATTTGGCATCACAATGTAAAGCTTTCATAACCTAAGAATCATTAAGTTCGCGCAAAATATTTCCACCTCATTATTAGATATGCATGCGTAATTTACGTTTAATGTTACATATAATGTAAATTTATATCGATCGACGTTAATGCGCTTTTACAGCCATGTAGTTACAGGTAATCTGCATTGAAATATAATGTATGCGGAAACGCGATAAACAGACGAGCGTATAGATCACGAATCTTACATTATTATTAGTTATTACTACACACACATATACACATATATAAACACGCATGCGCGCACACACACACACACACACACACACACACACACACACACACACACACACACACACACACACACACACACACACACACGACAATAGCCATATTATGTAAAATAAAAATCATCATAAGAATTTTAGCCAGAAATGATTTGTCGAATCAATTAGTCGCTGCGTCGAATACTGAGTGATATTTTTAGTATTTTGTGTAAAAAATTGTCGTATTATAAATTTTTTTATGAATAATTTTTTCCAGTCATGTATACGCCGATATCGCTGTTTGTTTTTGCCTCCTGGTTTGCTGTCTGTCGCACTGTGGTCGCACGGTCGTACTCAACGACTAGTTTTGGAGAAAAGAAAAAGACGACCAGTTTTGAGCTTGAGAATTGAGACCTAGCTGTTGCTTTATGCTACCTGAGCTATCAAATTAAGTTGTCGAGCTGAATGATTATGGTGAATTGACACAATGGCAGAGGACGATAGGCCTGTAAGTATACCTATATTTTTAGAAATATTTGTTTCTTGTATTTAGCACTTTTAGAATGTACGATCAGACTAGCATAATAGATCACGAAGGTTACTACCGCAAATTGATGACTACTATCGTCTTTCCTATTAAAGAACAAACAAAATTATTTATTAAAAAGTTGTCTAACATCAAATAGAAACATTATACACGCGGTACAAATTTGGGGTAATTTTAATAAATAATAAATAAAAATAATAAATAATAAATAAAAAGCGGGGTAATCCCCGCTTGGCTTTTCACGTATGAGAAAATTCATAAAGACTCTCTAGGGTTAGGTATAGTTAAATACAATACTAAAAAAAATAGGAAATACTTTTTGTGCCCTAAAAATTGGGCTATTTTCAAAACGTAGAAACTCAGCAAAAAATCATTGCAGACAAAAAATTAAAAAAGTTTTTTGAAGTTTGAAGTTTGAAGTTTTAACTTTAACAAACTACTATTAATAGTTTTTTAATATTTGTTTATTTTTCTTGTTCCATGCTTTAAAAAAGAACATATTGTTCTGTTCCTTAAAATTATGTGTATTTGACATTTTGCAGCTCAAAAAAAATTTATCTTGAAAAATTCGGCTCAAGTTTTAAAAATTACAATCTTTTGCTAACTTGGCTAAAAATCATCTTTAAAATGCTTTTTTTATTTTTTGTCTACAATAATTTTTTGCCGAGTTTCAGTGGTTTGAAAATAGCTCAATTTTTAGTATAGAAAGTGTTCCCTATATTTTTTTGTGTATGAACGTATTATTTACTATAAATAATTAGATATCTTGAAAAAATAGTCACTGTAATTATAGTTATTATACAACTAAAGATCATGCAATGTTTTATACGATACGGTTGATATTTACAACAAATCATGTGTAAACTTTTGTCTCCGACTTATATTTATGACATTATTAAAAACAGTTTCGACAATCTTTATACTCTTGGCCATTTTTTAATGCGTTTTTTTTATATAACGCGATTTCTTTTTACACGATTTCCTTTGCTCTACGGCATAAAATAATATGTCTTTTGTATTCCTATATCTTTTTTACACGAGTTTCCTCCTAAATAATATAATCTTTTTAACGCTTACGCGGTGCACTTTAACCACGTAAAAAGAAAATTAAGTGTACATATACAGGATGTTCCATTTTTAATGATGACCTCAAACATATTTGAGAAAAATAAAAAATATTTTAGACAGAAGTTGCATGGTTTATGGGAGGAAAAATGATGGTAAAATCAATTTTTTAAGGAAACAGGTTTATCATTTTTTAAAATTAAATCATATAATTTTTTACATAAAATGATTCTCCTAGTTATTTCGCATATAGAAGTATTAAGGTACAATTATAAAAAAAAATGAATAGTTTATGAGATATTTTATATTTCACATTAAAATATGTTAGAATAAAATATAATATATTTCATAAAGTATTGATTTTTTGATAATTTTACCTTAATGCTTTTACCTTAATACTTTTTTGATATGCAGAATAACTAAGAGATTTATCTTATGTAAGAAAATTATATAATTCCATTTTAAAAAATTATGGTGACCGTGTTTCGTTGAAAAATTGATTTTTTTAAAAATTGATTTTACCATTTTACCATTATTTGTCTTTCTCCAAACCAAGTAACTTTTGTCTGAAACATTTTTTTCTAAAATGTATGTTCAAGAAATATTTAAGGTTGTCATTTAAATTGAAACACCCTGCATAACCTTAAGTCTTAATATTATAGCTTGTAACATTATAACGTGCTTTTTGTTCATTTTGAAGATCATAGAACGAAACTTCAAGAGATCGTTAAATCAAAATATACGTAAGCTTGCTGCAAAGCGCCTTAGATTAGACAAAGTCAATGCTATTGTGAAACAGCAGCATTTTAATTCCGCTAGTGACAGTACTGATGATATGGAAGAAAATATTGCATTTTGTAATGAGTCATCTGAAGATGATGGCTCTAACTGCGTTTATTTTCATGAAGAAAGTCAGAATGAACAGAATGCTGGTGAACACATTGACTATGGACCGGATCCATCAATAAATGAAATTGATAGCGTGAATCTTACTGCTTCTGAAATTGCAAGTGATGATAACAGTGACAGTATTATCTCATCACAAACAGAAGCCCAGGCAGATGTTGGTTCTATTACTTCTGAAAGTAACGAAGAAAATAATACTTTAGACGAGGAACAAATGTATTTTGCTGATGAAAATGAGAAGGCTCAGTATGTTAGAGCTGCTATAGAAGCATGGGCTCGTGAGCCAGGAAGACTTTCAAAGAGGAAGCTAGATGATCTACTTTCTAAACTTCATCCTGCATTTCCAAACTTACCTCTTAGTTATAAAACCCTTTTACAAATTCCTGAGATTAATTTAATACCAGTTAATGGTGGAAAATTATGGTATAAAGGAATTACATTCAATTTAGATTCTATGGATTTGCAGGAATACTTAGCACGTTTTCATGAAATTATCATTGATATCAATATGGATGGGCTCCCTCTCCACAAAAGCTCTCCGATCAGATTTTGGCCTATATTAGGTAGGCTCGTAAGAACAAAAAATGAGCCTTTTATTATTGCACTTTTTAAAGGAAGAATTGATCCTAGTGTAAAGGATTTTCTTAAGCCTTTTGTGAAAGAGGTTGCTTACTTGCTTCAAAATGGTTACACAAACAATGATATTGCTTATAAATTTTCGATTAGGCATTATATTTTAGATGCTCCAGCTCGTGCAAAAGTAAAGTGTTGTATTGAACATGGAGGATATTGCGCTTGTGAGAAGTGTGAGGTTGTAGGAGAATGGATTGATCATCGCATGACATATATAAAACTTGATGAGACTCTGAGAACTGATGAGTCATTTCGTGACCAAGAACAACCATATCATCATCTGGACCGCTCTCCATTGCTTGACATAGAAGCTCTTCTAGTGTCTCAGTTCCGTTTAGATGCACTGCATCTTATCGATTTAGGTGTGTTCAAGAGATTCCTCTTAGCTCTTTTAAAATGGAATGGACCTTGGAAGCTGCATCGTGACATTGTTACAGCTATTTCTCATAAGCTAGAAATGCTGAAGGACTCATGTCCATCGGACTTCAATAGACCTCCAAGATCTTTTCAAGATTTTACCTATATGAAGGGTACAGAGTACAGACGACTCTTGCTGTATGATGGTGTTTTAGTTTTTCGTGATTATTTAGATCAAAATGTATATAAACTTTTTTTACTTCTGCACTCAGCCATTTATATCTTAAGAAGTCCTGTGTTTGTGAAAAATCTTTGTGGCTATGCAGACCAATTATTAAGGATTTTTATTAATCATTCTGCAGATGTATTTGGAAAAAGATTTGTTGTGTATAACGTTCATAGCATGTGTCACCTGTCTAATAGGCCAGTCATATTAGACATTGAACCTTCCAATTACTCTTTTCAGGTTGCAACCACCATGAATCGCTTTGATTTAAGGTGCTGTAAGTGGGATTAATTTTGCTTCGCATAATTAATGCGCATTAAAAAGTTATTAACAATATTATCAACAAAAAACGCGATTTTTCTTATTTTTTATCAAATATGTCGAAAACTAAGCAAGATAGGGTAACTAACTATACGTACCTTTTTTGTAGAGCGTAAAATTATCTACAATAATGATCTGAACAACATTTATCGTCAAGTCAGTCGTTTAGCTTGCACGCGCCGTCAAAGTCCGAGACTTGGATCTCGAAAACCCTCGATTTCATCGTTTTTTTTATGTTGCGTCGGTGATTTTTTTCAGTTTATTTAAAATGGAATTAAAAATTCCCAAAAAATCACACATCATCTGAGAACTACAAAGAATACTTTTCAGGGTGTAACCGATTTTTTAGACCCTTTTTCTTTAGTTTGTAGCTATGTAAGCAAAAAATTTTGATTTTTTGGACTGTTCTTAGTTTTTCGCTGTTTTCAGACCTTAGAATTTATTTGAGACGAATTATATCATATGTATCTTGTTGTGGACGAAATTTGCAACAAAAAAGGACTCTTGTATTTTTTTCGTACGACGAACGCTGATTTTTTTATTGACGCGCAAAGTTATCTAATATTGCGCATAGGTCGGATAACGCTTGTTTTACACTAAAATAATTATTTTTTATTAAAATTTACGTAATTTTTCGCATTATTATTGAACCATATTGCAAAGCCGTTTTCAACACATGCTCTCATGTTTACTTATTTATTAACAAATTGTTTATTCAAAAATTATTATAAACAATTAGAAAAACATGTTATATTTGTTGTACTTGTCGTCTTATTTCAACCCAAAAAATGTTTTTAAAAAATTTATTCATGTTATTTATAACATTTATTCAAACATACAGTGCATCTTTTGACTATTTTTCGCACTATCCCTGCATGAGCCAATGGTGCGTTTTTTATGGTTTTCCCAGTAGGCCTAATCCACAAGCATTGAATATATGTTCTTTCTATGTGATAATTATTTTGACATTCCTTGGATACTAAAATTATCCAACACGCAGATGTTGATGAATATTAACATTTGCCTCAAGATCGTCAAAAAATCGTACGTTTTTCAGTAAATTCGGATGATTATCACATCAAAAGAACATATTTTCAATACTTGTGGATTAGGCCTACTGGGGAAATCACAGAAAAAAAAACGCACCATTGACTTTACCTCAGAGGTGGTATGGAAAATAGTCAAAAGATGCACTGTCTGTATGTTTGAATAAAAATGTTATAAATAATATGAATAAATTTTTTAAAAACATTTTTTGGGTTGAAATAAGACGACAAGTACAACAAATATAACATGTTTTTCTAATTGTTTATAATAATTTTTAAATAAACAATTTGTTAATAAATAAGTAAACATGAAAGAATGTGTTGAAAACGGCTTTGCAATATGGTTCAATAATAATGCAAAAAATTACGTAAATTTTAATAAAAAATAATTATTTTAGTGTAAAACAAGCGTTATCCGACCTATGCGCAATATTAGATAACTTTGCGCGTCAATAAAAAAATCAGCGTTCGTCGTACGAAGAAAATACAAGAGTCCTTTTTTGTTGCAAATTTCGTCCACAACAAGATGCATATGATAAAATTCGTCTCAAATAAATTCTAAGGTCTGAAAACAGCGAAAAACTAAGAGTAGTCCAAAAAATCAAAATTTTTTGCTTACATAGCTACAAACTAAAGAAAAAGGGTCTAAAAAATCGGTTACACCCTGAAAAGTATTCTTTGTAGTTCTCAGATGATGTGTGATTTTTTGGGAATTTTTAATTCTATTTTAAATGACTGAAAAAAATCACAGACGCAACATCAAAAAACGATGAAATCGAGGGTTTTCGAGATCCGAGTCTCGGACTTTGACGGCGCGTGTAAGCTAAACGACTGACTTGACGATAAATGTTGTTCAGATCATTATTGTAGATAATTTTACGCTCTACAAAAAAGGTACGTATAGTTAGTTACCCTATCTTGCTTAGTTTTCGAGATATTTGAGAAAAAATAAAAAAAATTGCGTTTTTTGTTGATAATATTGTTAATAACTTTTTAATGCGCATTAATTATGCAAAGCAAAATTACTCTCACTTACAGCACCTTAAATCAAAGCGATTCATGGTGGTTGCAACCTGAAAAGAGTAATTGGAAGGTTACCCCCCTAAATTAGTCTAATATGACTGGCCTATAAAGAATGTGAAGAACATGGCGCACTTGATACTTTTAGCGCTTATCCTTTTGAGAATAAGTTGTTTTCAATTAAAGCATCTCTGCAATCTGGATATAAACCGCTCAAACAAGCTGCATATCGTGATTTAGAGAAATCACGACATGTTGACATTGTCTTTGAAGATCATGAGAATAAAGTGCATTTGGAAGCTCAGAGAAGATTTGTATTTAATGAGATAATAGATGGTCTGCAATTCAGAAGAATTAAAGTAAACGATACAATTTTTAAGTGCAACAAGAAAGATTCCTGTTTTAAAACTGTTAATGGTGATATTGCTGTCCTCTACAATATTGTACAGAGACATGGTAAAGTTTTTTTTGTTGGATACTATTTTACACAGATGGAAGACGTCTATCAGTATCCTCTGTCTTTGTCAGAACTAGGTATTATACAATTAACAGATATCAGTGAAGAAAGGCGTGTTTTTCCTCTTACTGAAGTTGTTGCTAAATGCTGGCTTATTCCCGATGGAGAATTTTTTTTATGTTTTCCATTGCTTCACACTATGCCTCTTCTATATAGTTGATAAGCAATGTAAGTAATGTAGTCTATTAATATTTCTGTTCTTTCAGTGTAATGGTATAATTATCACCAAAGTGATTTATTATACATTCTAATTTGTTTTCTTGTCTTTTTTCCTTCTGTATTTGCATACATGATAACAGTTAATTAAGCTGCTGTACAGCAAAATTGTATTTTAGAGCTTGAACAACTGTGATGTAGAGTATAAATTCATTTATGTTGTTACATAAAATTTGGATAATATGACAGATATATCCTGTTTGTGATTCTAATTTTTAATTAAAATTATTAACAAAAACAGTTTAGTATTTGTATGATAATTATCACATTATTTTTTATGTTTCTATTATTGATCTCTCTCCTGATGTAATAATAATTAATGTTTCCATACACTTTTAGTTTTTTCTTTTTTAAATTTTATCGTCTTTTTTGCAGTTTGTGGTGTTGAAATTTTTAACACATGAAGGAAAGAGGCTAACTTCTGATGATGATGTATTTTATGCTGTTGGTCTTACTCGATGGTTCACAACTGAATTAGATGAAAATATGGAAGTACAGATAAAATGGCCTCCCACATCTGTAGATGCCGGAAGTTTAGTAAGGAAGGAGAAACCGCCTGATCCAAATTGGGGAGAGGAAACCGTTTTAATTAAGAGATTTTATGGTAAGCAGGTTTTTTATGGGAAAGACGAGAAAAAATGTCAACTTCTTAAAGCATAAATTGTAATGGGATGTGTTCTAGTGATATTTACAATAATTTGAAGCAACTTTGCGTTTCATGCTAGCAATATGTTAAAGAACTCAAATTTTTCCATGTTGTTTAAAATTACTCCTTCATAGAATATGCAGTTATTTTTGTAAAACTATTTTCGAGTCAGTATTATGTTTCTTTCTTAATTTTACTATACCATCAGTAATTATTGCTTCCTCATAGAGGAAGCTTTGTAATGGTGAAAAATTTTTTTTTCGAGATTTTGATGGAAATAGGTTTAGAATGTTCTAAAATGTCGAAAAATCATATTAGTAAAAAATGTCCGGAAGTATGTATGTATGTGTGTGTGTGTGTGTGTGTGTACGGATTTTTGTACACGCATCTACTTCTACAATTTTTTAGATACCAGTTTGAATTTTTGCACACAAATAGAGTATCATAGAAAGTATGTCCTCCTCAAATTTTATTGAAATCGGTCTACCGGTATAGATTTTATGCAGATTTTCCTTTTTTTGAAAAATGTGTTTTACGCTGCCGCTTTCTCAATATTTGAGATAGCGATTTATTTTTAATTTTATTATATTTTCCAGTTTTTTCTACCCCTATTTCATATATAATTCATTAAAATTTTATTGATTAGATCTCGTATTACACACATTTGAAATTTCGAGGAATTCGTACATACATAGAAGCTTTATAAAACTTGATCTGATCAACCAAATTTTAACCAATTATATATGAAATAGGGGTAGAAAAGACTGGAAAATATAATAGAATTAAAAATAAATCGCTATCTCAAATATTTATAATATCGGGCTGATTTTTTTTATCGATAAAGTATCATTTAAGTAAGGTTGGTATTGAATTTGGCGAAATCTGCATATTGTTTTAGTTTTTAAGTGGACAAGTATTTTTAGTATTTTTTAGTGAATGTACATAATTATTTACGCAGTCCCCAAAAGAGTTAAGTGTGAAATCAGAACCTTTGCTAACACAGCTTCCTCTATGAGGAAGCCAAAACAAATAAATACCGATAATTATACCTCGAATAAAATAAAAACTTGCACACTTAGGAACTATGAGGAAGCAATGTGCAAGTTTCTACTTGCACAATTAAAAACTACGAGGAAACAATGTGCAAGTTTCTACTTGTTCTTGTTCTGTCTAGTCATTTTCTCTCAATTTAATTATTTTTCTTCTAATATTTTTGTCTGTCTTTTTTACGCTAATTTAAAAGTGTTAAATTTCTAGGTTTTCTATGTTAAGCAGTCGATGAATTAAGTGTTAAACATTTTCTCCTGTATAGATTGCTTCTCAACTTTTGTAATTAAATAACTTCTATAAGGTTATTCTATTTAGATCTGTAATAGAAAAAATTACTTTTGGAGTTGTTGATTAAATAAAATGTTCAATAAGTTTTTCAGGATTTTGTCCTACTTCAATACTTTGATTTCTATTCAATAAACTATCATCGTCTACATTTTGATGATTAAGTGTTTCTTCGTTTTGATACAAGGATGCTTTATCTTTGTAAGATTTATATAGAGTAAATCACTAAAAGTATTGTAGGCTAATAATTTTAAGTACATGTTGTTAAAAATATCAAGGTGTTTTTGGAATGACCTTAATAACTTCACTTTAGAAAATTAACTTTATCACAAAATACCCGCTACCAAACGGTAGAAAATAAGAATTTTATATCTCGTTGAGTTTCAATAATATTAGCTTGCAATATCTTTAGTAATTTACCTTATATATAGGTGCTTATTGTTATTTAGAAGTATTTGTCACTACCATTTGCTTAGTTTGTTTAGTTATCTGATATTTGTTGCAGATTTATATGACAAGGCTGCTGTTTCATGCAAGGGACATGTAGAGGATTCCAATTATGAAACAGATCATCGTGAATTAGGTAGAGGGCTCAGAATAAAAAAAAGAAAACAACACTTAGACTCATCTGACAATGAGTCAGAAAACGAATCAGATTCCGGATCTGAAGATTTTAGTGTCAAAAAGAAGGCAAGGACCCATCTAAGCAAAAAGAATCTTCCAAAATCAAAAAAGACGGTACCAGTACCTCCTCCTGTTCCTTTTGTTAAATCAGAAAGATTTGTTACATCTCCGCATAAATTAGTACGGCAGAAGCAGCATTCTCCCCAGTTAGAAAAACAATCAACTTACAAGACAATTGTTTGCAAATCCTCTGGAAAGAATGATGGAAAACAAGTTGCCAAACGTGACATCTTTAACAACATAAAGGAAAAAATACAGAAAGAAAAAGATAATAAAAAACTCGCGTTGTCTAAAAAACTTTGTCAGTTGCCAAATAAAAAACTTCAAAAATTTTGCAAGGATAAAGCACCCTTGTATGAAGATAAAGAGAATGATCAAAAAAATATGGATGATGTTAGTTTATTGGATAGAAGTAAAAATATTGAAGTAGAACAAAATACTGAAGAACTTGTTGAAAATTTAAATAAATCAACAGTTCCAATAAAGAATATTCCTGAACAACAGTCATCCTCTACAGATATTGATGAAGTTTCGGCCAGCTCATCTAAAAAAGATTTTAATTTATCAAGTAAATTGAAGGAAAGTAAACCTTTGCCAAGTCTGCCCTGTCCTGCTGTAGGCGAAACCTCATCCTTCAGTGATAAGTCTCATGCTAATGATCATTGTCTGTTTCAATCTGGGACGTCGGAAAAGTCTGGAAGCAGTGGTGCGTCCTCTCAGAGTAAAAAAACAGGTAAGAGAGAAAAGTAAAAAAATTATTTATTGTTAAGAAAAAATTAGTTATTGTTGTACATATAAATTTTATTTTGTCATGTTTGTTTTGATTTGCAGATATTTCTCTTTCTGATCCCAGCACATATGACATAAAAAAAGAATTAAGACAACTGAATAGCAAACTAGATATTTGTTTAATGAATCAGGAGAAACTAAATAGGTATATACTTCCGGGTGAGAAAGTCATCAAAAGACCCAGAGGATTTCCTTCACTTCCGGTTCAATCTGAACAAGAGCTACATGATTTAGAAACATTTTTAGCTAATGATGAAAATTTATCAGCGGCAGTAAGTTTTTCATTATGTAGTATGCTTGGCAAAGGTAATATCTACGTTTTAAATAAATTATGTATTAATTTTTTATTTCTTTCTCAGAGTATGTATCTTGGAAGATTTGTGGACAAAAATAGTCTGGAGAGTTCAGTCAGGAAATTATTACGAAATATACTTAATAACAATGTGGCAAACAAATTCAGCTTTCAAGGAGCCAAGGGAAAACAAAAGTTTGATGTACTGAAGATATGGGAACTTATTCTAGGTGAGCAAAAGTACTGAAGATTTACACTTGTTAAATTTTGGTAACTTTTTTGTTTTTAGAAGAATAAATATTTTGAGATTTTATGATACTAAAATTTTATTAATTTATTAGAGTTTTCATGACCAATGAAAATTTTTTATTTTGAATATTTAGAGTTTACTATTAGCAGGAAAAGTTGACAATATGAGAATCTGATTCTATCAAGTGCTGAAAAAATAAAATAAGTTTCACAAAACTTGTTAAAGATCAAGAGACACGGTAGTGTCTCGTGCCAAGTACACGCGGAGCGAGACCGACCGTGACTTTGATGTCTGGTCTTATATAATAGCTATTGTCACGTTTAATAGCTTAATATAATAAATATATTTTTAATGTTTAGGTGCACTGCTGTTATATTTTGAAGCAGAAGATATGGCTGTGGCTGAAAAGGTTGCAAGTTCTTGGCTGGCCAATGCTCCATGGCGCGCACAAACGGATGGAACTATTCGTAGCAAGAAATTTAAGAAAACCGAATAATTCACGAAAGCTGGAGAAAAGAGAAAGAAAGGATGTAGAAAAAATTTGCTATGCCAAGCCACTTCTCCTATGAATATAGGCCATCTATATATTTATCTAGATAACAATCTTTGTTATCTAACATTTACTTTTATTGATAATAATATGTAATTGATTTATGTTTTTTGCGTGTAAGTCATGGAAAGTAATAGCGAATTTGGTCGTTTTGCTCTTATAGTGCGCACTAGTGCAAGCAACCGAATTTGCTATGTCATTTTTCTTTTTTTTTTAATACTCTGTTTCTTTAATGCAATTGATTCCTATGAGAATGATGGATCTCTTATCTATCTGTGACTTAAATGTTAAATTTCTAGTTAAGTTGTGATATTATTTGGTAACCTGAAGATATTTTGTAATTTTGATGATAGCAAATCTGTTAATTTTATGTTAATTGTAATGGTCATTTAGACTTTAAACATATAGAATACTCTAAGCTGTTATAACTTTACTGCCATAATGATGCGAAACAAATCTAAATAATTTTGTGAACTGTTAGTTGCTATTGAGATTTAAACTTTCTACTGAACGTTTTACATTTTTAGTTAGTGCCAGTTTTTATCTTTCTACTTTACTTTTTTGATTTTTTGCATTGTAAGCATATTTTATTTTATAAATCTACATTATTGTAATTGCATTAAAGATTCCATATTTTTGGAATATATTTTTCACATAAATAAAAAAGTTTGAAATTAATTTTTTGTTTAAATTGACAAGTTTATTTAGTTTATTTATTGATTTTATATGGTATTTTATTGTAGTGAGAAATAGCAATCGAATCGATGTCGAAGAGTTCAAATCGACATCGATTCGACATTGTTTCGACATTGATTCGATTGCTATATTTTTCATAGAAATAGCAATCGAATCGATGCCGAAACAATGTCGAATCGATGTCGAAGAATTTAAATCGACATCGATTCGATATTGTTTCAACATTGATACGATTGCTATATTTTCATAAATGTCAAATAATTCTTAAAAAGAGGTTGGAATAGAATTGCCTCCGTTTGCAAACTCTTTTTTATTGTTATAAAAGCGCTATCTAGCTGTCATACGAAATATATCGATTTTTTAAGGATTTTGATATCGATGAATGCTCGAACCTGTGACCACCTGAATATCGAAATCAATGTAAAGATTGATTTTCTATTGATATCGAGATTTCGATATTTAATCGACGTCGATCCGATGTATCATTTCTCACTGGGATTGGATATCGCGCGGCGTGCACGATGTTATCGCGCGCGCTGGCTGCTCTATTGCTCACATGTCATACCTATTTGGCCGGTAGTTAGAGGTTAAGTTTGTTTATACAAGTTTAATCTTTACAAAATTAAATAAAAATATAATAAATAGTGTGATAAACAGTAATACACTGCCTAATACAAGTTTGTTTATTGAATCATTTCCTCGGAAATACCATGTGGTATCAGGTATCTTATATGTGTGTATACATACAGGGTGTCAAGTAATAATTAAGCGGATCACTGCTCGTGATGGGCAGCTAGAGCGGGTAAAACTGAATCGAAAAGTCTTACTGTTTTGTAAGTATTTCAATAATTAATAATAAAATAATTAATAAAGATACGCGAATCAAGATGCGTTTGTGCGATTCGACGAGAAGGAGCAGTCAAATGTTTACGTTGCTATTAGGCCGCGACGAGACATTGGAAGGAACGTTAATGTTTATAACAAAAATTATTAACTATACATAAGTGACACTCATTGTCATTATTGTTTATAAAGCACTCCTCTTTCATAATATTTCGCTATGCACATAGTAACGTAAACGTTGGGCTGCTCCTTCTCGGCAAATCGTGTGGATGCACACTGATTAATTCTCTTATCTTTATTAATTAATTTCTCATTAATTATTGAGAAACTTACAGTTCGACAAAAGACGTTTAATTTGATTCAGTTTAAATCGCTCTTCCTGTCCACGAGAAGTGGTCCGCTTATTATTACCTAAAACCCTATATATACATGGTTATATAATTGTAAATTTATTATATATATAAATAAAAAAAAATCATTAAAAATATTAAAAAAATAGAGAAAATTACTTAAGTCATAATTAATCTTATACTATTGTGTATAAGATTTAGATTATGCCTAGTACCTATATTTTCAACTATTTATATGTATATCATAAAATATGTTTCTGCATAGCATAGAAATATATGTATTGCTTTTAAAAGTATAAAATAAATAAATAATTAAAATCTCGCAACAGCAGCAAAAAGATAATTAAACAAAAATTATAATAATATAAAATAAATAAAAACTTAAAAATTAATTAGTAAAAAACAGATTTAAAAAACTAAAAATTAAAAACTTAAAAAATTTTATAAAAAGGCAGAAAACAAATTAACAAAAATTGTTTAAAAAAAAAAGACGACTGCTGCCTAACCAGGTTAAATTAAATGCAGAAAATAAAAATTAATAAATAAAAACAAACTTATAAAAAAAATAAATTTAATAACTAAAATTTAAAATAAAATTTAAAAACAATTAAAAACAAAAAAAAATTAAAAACTTATAAAAAAATTTAAAAACAAAAACTTATAATAAAAATTTAAAAAAATTTAAAAACAAAAATTTAATAAATATGTATGTAAGTGTTTATTGCGTTTCCCCGCAGGGCTTACAAGGCGTTTTTTACTGAGGAACGTACCCAAACCTCTTACATAATTTTATCCCCTCCTGATCATTTACGATCTCACAACACTTTTACTCCCCTCCCCGTATTCCCTTTCTCCCCTCTTCCTCTTCTTCTTCTTCCGCTTCCTCTGCGACTCGTCCTTCCGCCTTTCTTCCTCCCGTCTTACTCCTCCCTATTTGGTCCATTTTCTGTACCTCCCCTCCTTCTCTTCGTCGGATTCCATGAGCAGCTTCTCCTTTATCCCTTTTAAAATTTCTTCCTCCTCCGACCTTTTTTACGCACATCTCTCTTCCCTTCTACTCTCTCCTCTTTCTCTACCCTCTCTCTATCTCTTCTTTCCACCGACTTATCTTCGTGGATCTTTACCCCAACCCTATTACCCACCTTTTTCTTCGCCTCCAACACCCGCCACTTCTCCTCCTTGTCTCCCAGTTTGACCAAGATCGTCAACCACGCACCTCTGCCCCAGAACTACCACATCCCTTGTCGTCACCTTCACCTTCAGTTCTTCTGTGAAGAGCTCCTCCACCTTGTCCCAGTTTGATTTCTTCCCTCCCCACTTCTCCTTCTCAACCCTTATAATGACGTTCTTCCTTCTTAGTTCCTCCTCGCTCCCTTCGTCCACCCCCGCCCACCATTTCTTCTCTCCCTCCTCACTCTCCTCGCTGTCCGCCCTCTTTCTTTTGCCTCCACCTTGCTCCAATCTCTCAACTTTTCTCTTCAATCTCCTTAATTTCTCCTCCATCTCCTCCATCCTCTCGTCTTTCTTTCTATCGTCCTCCTTTTTCTCCTTCACCAACTTTCTTACCTTTTCCTCCACCATCCTTTCCACCGCCTCTGCCCTCTCGCTCCATCCTGGATCTGAAAGCGTGAGCCTATTACTTACTTCTCCCTTCCTCTATCTTTCTCTCTTTCCCCGCTCCTTCTCTCCTCCTCTCTCTCCTCTTTCCTCCTTGCTTCTTCCTTCTTCCAGCTCTTCCACCTCCCCTTTCCTTCTTCTTCTTTCCTCCTCTAGCTCTATCATCCATTCCTCCCCTCCCCCTTCTTCATCTAATAACTTTACAATTTATTCTTCTTATTATTATATTAAGCATTACAGATATAATTATTAATTGCATATTTTAAAAGAGCAGTCGGGAGACGCCACGCCAAGTGTTTCTCAATCACGTTTTAGATGTCAAAGAAAATTCTGTATTTAAGTTGTTTAACTGCGTACAAAAAAAGAGAAGCAAAAATATATGTTGAAATATTAAGTATAAAATTTGGCGTGGCGTCTCCCGACTGCTCTTTTAAAATATGTAATTAATAATTATATCTGTAATGCCTAATATAATAATAAGAAGAATAAATTGTAAAGTTATTAGATGAAGAAGGGGGAGGGGAAGAATGGATGATAGAGCTAGAGGAGGAAAGAAGAAGAAGGAAAGGGGAGGTGGAAGAGCTGGAAGAAGAAAGAGGCAAGGAGGAAAGAGGAGAGAGAGGAGGAGAGAAGGAGCGGGAAAAGAGAGGAGAATAGAGGAAGGGAGAAGTAAGTAATAGGCTCACGCTTTCAGATCCAGGATGGAGCGAGAGGGGAGAGTAATAGCAGAGGTGGTGGAAAGGATGGTGGAGGAGAAGGTAAGAAAATTGGTGAAGGAGAAGAAGGAGGACGATAGAAAGAAGGACGAGAGGATGAAGGAGATGGAGGAGAAATTAAGGAGATTGGAGAGAAAAGTTGAGAGATTGGAGCAAGGTGGAGGCAAAAGGAAGAGGGCGGACAGCGAGGAGAGTGAGGAGGGAGAGAAGAAATGGTGGGCGGGGGTGGACGAAGGGAGAGAGGAGGAACTAAGAAGGAAGAACGTCATTATAAGGGTTGAGAAGGAGAAGTGGGGAGGAAAGAAATCAAACTGGGACAAGGTGAAGGAGCTCTTCACAGAAGGACTGAAGGTGAAGGTGACGACAAGGGATGTGGTAGTTCTGGGGCAGAGGTGCGTGGTTGACGATCTTGGTCAAACTGGGAGACGAGGAGAAGAAGTGGCGGGTGTTGGAGGCGAAGAAAAAGGTGGGTAATAGGGTTGGGATAAAGATCCACGAAGATAAGTCGGTGGAAAGAAGAGATAGAGAGAGAGTAAAGAGAGAGGAGAGAGTAGAAGGAAAGAGAGATGTGCGTAGGAAAACAGGAAGGTCGGAGGAGGAAGAAATTTTAAAAGGGATGGAGGAGAAGCTGCTCATGGAATCCGACGAAGAGAAGGAGGGGAGGTACAGAAAATGGACCAAATAGGGAGGAGTAGGACGGGAGGAAGGAAGGCGGAAGGACGAGTCGCAGAGGAAGCGGAAGAAGAAGAAGAGGAAGAGGGAGAAAGGGAATACGGGGAGGGGAGTAAAAGTGTTGTGAGATCGTAAATGATCAGGAGGGGATAAAATTATGTAAGAGGTTTGGGTACGTTCCTCAGTAAAAAACGCCTTGTAAGCCCTGCGGGGAAACGCAATAAACACTTACATACATATTTATTAAGTTTTTGTTTTTAAATTTTTTTTATTTTAAGTTTTTGTTTTTAAATTTTTTTATATAAATTTTTATGAGAACTAACAAACTCTTATTCCGTATCTAATTTCTCTAATACTCCGTAATCGGCTAGCGGTTTCAATTTAAACATGAGACAGCACAAGGGGAGTTCCGTCGGAGAACCAAAGGAACATTGTAGAAGTCAAAAGAAAATCAGAGAGATAAGCAAGCAATATATGATCGAGTGTATTGAAATTATTAAACTTACGTTACAGTTACGTCGCTATTTGCCGCAAAACGGCCCACACAACTAGTTCACAATCATTAGACGTATGTACGCCGTCTACACAAGTATAGTATTAACATGATTCTTAACCGGCAGACAATTGATCGCTGTTCGCACTGCGGATTACATATTCACGTGTGGACTGATCACGCCGAAGACCGACGGAAGAGTCCCCGTCCCCGAGATCTCTCGGTCGTTCCGCTACCACGCGCCCACCCCCTTCGATCCTACCAATCGTTGCGGATCGATATATTCCGTCACATGCGGCTACGCTATTGGCTCTCCGTCTCGACGGTTTACAGGGCTCGGTGCTCGTGCAACGCGGGCAACAGAGAGCGTACAATCGGTTTTTTATAAATTTTGTCGGATCGATCATTACATCGAGCGTCGATGTCGAGGGACAGGATTTTAAACATCGAGGGCCGGTATCACAGTCTCCGATTAACGTGATTCTCCCTAGATTCTCCGATTAAACTCACTCTTCGTCTCTTTCTAGGGGGATAGTTAGAAAGAGATACAGAGTGAGTTTAATCGGAGAATCACGTTAATCGGAAACTGTGGGTGTTTCCGACAAGTAGTCGGATTTCTAATCGGCTCGAGCAGTGGTACTCAATCAGTTCATTTCGAAAAATCCCCTAGACTAATCTTTGCTGTCTCAGCACTCGGATTACGGATTACTGCGTTGCGTTGTGAGGAGCAAAGTCGCAATTGTTCTCTCTGAAAGTTGAGTTCGTTGAGTTTTAATCAAAGCAGAGAAATAGGTACGTATTATTGTTCTAATGATTAACACTTTATTTTCTTTAAAATATACATTAAATAATAGAAGTATATGTACATACACGTTTCACTGACAGAAATCTCGAAAAACGAATTGTTAACCTCACTAACCTCTAACTTCACTTAACCTCATTACATTGATTGTTAATATGTAATTTAATTAAAGCAATATTTTTTTTAAGCAGCTTGAAGACTTACAAGTCTTTTGAAATGGATGCAAGTGAGGACAGATCCATTGTGAGCAGGACTTTTTGGTAGGTATATTATAAAATTGAAAAATTTTTTTGTGTCTGGGAAGGTTTATTAAATATATATTTTTTGCTGTTATATATTATATTGTACACATGTTTAGAATTAAAGGAACATATATTATTATATTATTTTAATAAATATATTTTTTTTACAGAAAACTGTAAATGTTAGCTGGCTGTTGACAGACATCAACGTCTGTATCGAGACAAGTTAACGCATTCACTGTAAATATTGTTCATCATCACTTGGATGTATCAAAAACCTGCAAGTGAGGACAGATCCATTGAGCAGGACATTTTTGGTAGGTATATTATAAAATTGAAAAATTTTTGTGCTAGGAAGGTTAATTAAATATATATATATTTTTGCTATTATGTTATTGTATGTACACATGTTTAGAATGAGGAACATATATTATTATATTATTTCAATAAATATATTTCTTTATACAGAAAACTAGATTTTAGCGGGCTGTTGACAGACATCGACAATTAAAGTCTGTATCGAGGCAAGTTAACGCATTCACTGTAAAATATCTCCTTCAAGGTAAATTCAAAATGTAATTCATATTGTTCCTTATCACTTGGATGTATCAAAAACCGCATTAAATTATTTACATTCTATTACATGTCTATTGAAATTGTTGCTGAACATAGGGATCATACAAGGATGGATATATTTCTTTTATGGAATGTTTTTTTTAATAACGATGAGGACAATGAAGCTAATTGGCAAATGCACCACGTTAGAGAACCGCATTTGAAAATTAGTAATTATTTTGAGAACATTGTTCTTTTCTATTCTGTCACAGGTGATGACAAGTTTGTATTATTTATCGTTTGAATTTCATACAGAATGCTATTTATGCCAAACCAGACGGAATAGTCATTACACACACACACACGCAAATAGCGCAACTTTATCACAGCTACATATAGACATTGATCAAATAAAACATATGTTTATCTTAATTTTTTAAAGATTTTTAAATTGAATCTATTCTTAAAGTGTGTGTGTGTGTGTGTGTGTGTGTGTGTGTGTGCGTGTGTGTGTGCGTGCGTGCGCGCGTGCGTGCGTGCGCGCGTGCGTGCGTGCGTGCGTGCGTGCGCGCGTGCGTGCGTGCGCGCGTGCGTGCGTGCGCGCGTGCGTGCGTGCGCGCGTGCGTGCGTGCGCGCGTGCGTGCGTGCGCGCGTGCGTGCGTGCGTGCGTGCGTGCGTGCGTGCGTGCGTGCGTGCGTGCGTGCGTGCGTGCGTGCGTGCGTGCGTGCGTGCGTGCGTGCGTGCGTGCGTGCGTGCGTGCGTGCGTGTGTGTGTGTGTGTGTGTGTGTGTGTAATGACTATTCCGTCTGGTTCGGCATAAATAGCATTCTGTATGAAATTCAAACGATAAATAATACAAACTTGTCATCACCTGTGACAGAATAGAAAAGAACAATGTTCTCAAAATAATTACTAATTTTCAAATGCGGTTCTCTAACGTGGTGCATTTGCCAATTAGCTTCATTGTCCTCATCGTTATTAAAAAAAACATTCCATAAAAGAAATATATCCATCCTTGTATGATCCCTATGTTCAGCAACAATTTCAATAGACATGTAATAGAATGTAAATAATTTAATGCGGTTTTTGATACATCCAAGTGATAAGGAACAATATGAATTACATTTTGAATTTACCTTGAAGGAGATATTTTACAGTGAATGCGTTAACTTGCCTCGATACAGACTTTAATTGTCGATGTCTGTCAACAGCCCGCTAAAATCTAGTTTTCTGTATAAAGAAATATATTTATTGAAATAATATAATAATATATGTTCCTCATTCTAAACATGTGTACATACAATAACATAATAGCAAAAATATATATATATTTAATTAACCTTCCTAGCACAAAAATTTTTCAATTTTATAATATACCTACCAAAAATGTCCTGCTCAATGGATCTGTCCTCACTTGCAGGTTTTTGATACATCCAAGTGATGATGAACAATATTTACAGTGAATGCGTTAACTTGTCTCAATACGGACGTTGATGTCTGTCAACAGCCAGCTAACATTTACAGTTTTCTGTAAAAAAAATATATTTATTAAAATAATATAATAATATATGTTCCTTTAATTCTAAACATGTGTACAATATAATATATAACAGCAAAAAATATATATTTAATAAACCTTCCCAGACACAAAAAAATTTTTCAATTTTATAATATACCTACCAAAAAGTCCTGCTCACAATGGATCTGTCCTCACTTGCATCCATTTCAAAAGACTTGTAAGTCTTCAAGCTGCTTAAAAAAAATATTGCTTTAATTAAATTACATATTAACAATCAATGTAATGAGGTTAAGTGAAGTTAGAGGTTAGTGAGGTTAACAATTCGTTTTTCGGGATTTCTGTCAGTGAAACGTGTATGTACATATACTTCTATTATTTAATGTATATTTTAAAGAAAATAAAGTGTTAATCATTAGAACAATAATACGTACCTATTTCTCTGCTTTGATTAAAACTCAACGAACTCAACTTTCAGAGAGAACAATTGCGACTTTGCTCCTCACAACGCAACGCAGTAATCCGTAATCCGAGTGCTGAGACAGCAAAGATTAGTCTAGGGGATTTTTCGAAATGAACTGATTGAGTACCACTGCTCGAGCCGATTAGAAATCCGACTATACTTGTCGGAAACACCCGGATTCGTATGTATTTGACCGGAAATGAATGTCCGGGAAAGAATCTACCATATGAAATCGTTTGTATTTCGTATGAAGACTTTTGAAGTGCAATTGAAAAGGTTTGTGAGTCATTCGTTTAATTGTAATTAATTAATTATTTTTACACCATGCATTTAGCCGAAATAGATAAATTAATAAAAGTTTTTATACGGAATCGTTTGTATTTTGTATGAAGAATTATGAAGTGTGATTAAAAAGGTTTGTGAGTCACCCAGATAATTTTAATTAAATATTTATAAACTCGGTAATTAGCCGAAATATAAATTTTTAGTTATTCATGGTAAAAGAAGAAGGCGCTAGTGTTCCCGAAGGTCCGTCTGCAATCAGAATTAATATGAACGTTTTAAAAATTATTTTATACTGAAATAAATAAATATACAGGCTAATAAGTCTGTAGCTATAAGCGATAGTTGCTAATTAAGTTTGTAAAGATGTACCAGCTGTGCAGGGTAAATAGCAGGTTATCTCAAACGCCCTGCCACAACCTAATTAAAAGAGACTTAAATGTCATTACCGCTGAGAAGTACTTCTTGCCATTTAAGTTAGCATGTCAGAGCAACCGAATTGTCCATTGCGTTCCACCTTAAATTTTTTTTACAGTCGTTTATTAGGATTGCCCTACTTTTAAATTGAGCACTTTTTAATGTATTATTATTATTAAACTACCGATATCGATATATTATTAGTAATTTAATATTAAAACTTGACAGAGTGACGTAAACTAATTCGCTCATAGTATTATAACAAAGTATTATGCGTTCAAATTCTCGAAAGCTAGCTTCTTTACTATGCTCTCTCTTTATGTCGATCGATTCAGATAAAAATCTCCGAAGTCTTTCTTTCTCTCGCGATATTCCTAGAGTAAAACTGTACAAAAACTCTACGAAAGTGGCGATATTTTTCACGGATCTGGTTTGAGTCTCGGCTCTTGGGGAAGGTACGCATGTAGAAAGAGTACGCCAAGACAGTTTATCCTGCTAAAATGGTTATCAATCTCTATAAGTTCTTTATTGTTTACACATAAATTATAGAATATCTAAACGTTTCTTTTTTTTCGATGTCCTGTGAAATTGTACAATAGAGTTACAAATAAAGATAAAGCCACACTTTACGTATAATCTGATTCAGTCTTTGCTAATGTTACATAATAACGTGCGAAAGAACTAACAGTTAGACTATTTAAGAGGCTATTTAAGAATTTTAATTAAGATACTGAAAGCATAAAACTGTTCAGCTAGCTTTACACAAAGATATTGGTCTTCTTCTTTATGAAATCGTCAAATTATGATTATGATACATTTCTACATTATCACCAGCATCGAATCTAATCTTATTTATCGTGATACTCTTGAGAAACTGTTAATCCATTGTCTTAACTCGATCGCGGCGCAGAACTGCGTCCACCAATGTTGTTCCTCTCCCTCCAATCGATTCCCGTAAAAGCTGTCTACATATTGAACAGTCGATACAACGACGGCGGATTAGTTTGAAATTAAGCACACGTTAACAATCACTCTTCTTGCTAAAATCACAATTCTCTTTTCAATTGCATACCTTGATTATGACATAGACCAGCACGGGAGTCAGATCGTCGGCAGCAGGTATGCCTTTTTCCGACGCCATGGAGAGGAGATTCATGATGGTAGTCGCGCAACGAAATACACACTGCAACTTATCCCTAGGAGTCTTATACGCCGATATCACAGCCAATTCAGCCTGCGCCCATGACCAGTGGCATTCGTAATGATGAACTTTTAAAATGTGTAGGTCCTTGTGATTTGGATGAGTTACGACCTTTGCCAACTTTTTGATGTGACCGTGAAAAAGCTGGTCCCTATATACATCTCCATTTTCATTTAGATAGAGCGCATTGTGGTGCAGCCACCTGGCCACGTCCTCCGGCGAAGTACAGAGCAGTCCTTGCTCCTGCAAGTACTGCACACCCTTGCCGGGCTTCCAACTAAAGATCTCGATATCGGCCTCCCATACCTCCTTTTGTTTCTGTACTTCATACTGCTCCGGCGAGTCCGGCACCTCCTTGTTGCCAGTCAGACTAGAGACTGGAGTTGGCCGACGAGAGGCTGCCAGCGCTGCCGTAACGCGGTAGCAGGGTCTCCGGCATCGTATCCGGTGGATGTGACAATGGTTGCTGATCCGCTGGCACGCTGGGATTTACGTAAAGATCCCGACTCCACTCCACCATGCATTTCAGAATAGACACGAGGCACTCGAGACCACGAATGCGCATGGATTTCTCCTGAAAGAGCAAGACACTAATATTACAAACAAAACTTTATATTGCTTGTTTCGAAGAACATTCTCTGTTCCAAATAATACACCTATCCTGTCATCCTCTTTCTTATAACGCACCTGATTTGGCGATGCACCTAGCTCCAGAGCTTGACAACCTTGAGCAATCTTAGAGAGATCGTTGACGAGCTTCTCGAAGAGATTCGCTGCTGAGATCGCAATCGTAGTTAACGTAGATGTCGACGACGCTCTGGGCATCCGCACATATCCTCGTAAGCGCATGTATGACCATCCACTTGTGCTCAAAAAAGCTGCTACAGGTCTCGAGAATGTTCATAAAGATCTCCTTAAAGAACACCTCAATCTGCATCTTGAGGTGCATCTTGAAACGGGCGAGCAGCGCCAGGAACAGCGCTAACGACAGCTCGAACACTTCCGGCACCAAAGACACGCCATTCTTCGACAGCACGACACACAAGTACTGTTTAATGGCGATAACAAACATCTCGTTAGAGCGCAATATTGGACCGGCATTCTGCAAGATTCCCAGAAGTAACTGAAGCGACAAGATCTTGGAACGGAGCTCGTGCGATATTGGATCGGGAGTGCCGTCCGGCAGCGGTTTCATAGAGAGCTTGCAGAGAGCGCGAAACACCAGGACTGCATCATTTTGCAGCACATGGGTGAATTTTGCAGTTACCATATTGTCATTCTCAGTGGCTGCCTCGTCACCGTTGTTCTCCGGACTACCGTTCTCCAAACTGACTTCCTCTTCCAATGGCACCATGGATTTTACTACATCATCAAGAATACTCTTGACAATTGTTTGAGAATCAATGTTATCATTACTAGGAGCATTCTCTGGACTAACCTTGGCTTCAGTTTCGCCGTTTGCTATGACAGAACCCTCCTGCTGATGTTCCCCATCAAGCCTCACGATCTCTTCCTCCGCCTGAGTCTCTATTCGCGCGAAGATCACGTTGATCATCTGCGTGAGAGTCGTACGGGCTGTTGTTTGATTCACCAGGTTGCGCGACGCCAAGTAAACGTTGTAAACAGTACGAATTGTTTAACAGTACCGTACTCTCGTGTACCTCCACACCTCCGCTGGCTTGTCATTACAGTCAGCAGAGCTTTAATAATCTGCAGCTGCACCGGTCTGTGGACCGGTGAAGCAACCGCAGATTGTCTCGACAATGCGCACAATCAGCAGCTTGTTAGGCTCCGTTGAATCAGGCACATTGCCAGTGAGATGGCTATATGCGATTAACTTCTGCAGGCAGTCCAGTGCTGTGTCACCACAATCCGTAGTTACTAGCTCTGACATGCTGATTCAAATCGCAAGAAGTACTTCTCAGCGGTAATGACATTTGAGTCGCTCAATTGGGCTGTGGCAGGGCGTTTGAGATAACCTCTTTACCCTGCACAGCTGGTACATCTTTGATCTCGTTACGGAGGTCCTCTGCAAGACAGAATATTAGTCACAAACTTAATTAGCAACTATCGTTTATAATTACAGGCTTATTAGTCTGTATATTTATTTATTTCACTATAAAATAATTTTTAAAACGTTTATATTAATTCTGATTGCAGACGGACCTTCGGGAACACTAGCGCCTTCTTCTTTTAACATAAATAACTAAAAATCTATATTTCGGCTAATTACCAAGTTTATAAATATTTAATTAAAATTATCTGGGTGACTCTCACAAACCTTTTTAATCACACTTCATAACTCTTCATACAAAATACAAACGATTCCGTATAAAAACTTTTATTAATTTATCCATTTCGGCTAAATGCATGGTGTAAAAATAATTAATTAATTACAATTAAACGAATGACTCATAAACCTTTTCAATTGCACTTCAAAAGTCTTCAAGTCTTCATACGAAATACAAACAATTTCATATGGTAGATTCTTTCCCGGATATTCATTTCCGGTCAAATACATATGAATAACACCCGGCCCCGAGTGTCGATGTCGAAGAGAAGGGACTTTGAGGGTGCATCCCGATGGAGAAGAAATAGCGGAACGGAACAGTAAGGGTTGGTTTATAATAGCCGTAACCGTTGATTTAAGCCGTAATCTTTAAGAAATTGACCAATCACAGTCGATTATTCTTCTCACATTCGACTGCGATTGGTCAATTTCTTAAAGATTACGGCTTAAGGCCGTCCTCTACCTTCTCGGCTGTTTTTTTACGGCTTTTTCAATAATTTTTTACGGGCAAACCATCAAAATAATCAATCTCATTGTTTTTGCATAATCTTGATGAACATTTAAATAAGCTTTACAAATTTTTTAAAGTCAAAATATATAATAAAATAAAAGTTATAGTGGCCGACAGGAAGACATCAAGTAAAAGAGGGGCTTGACGGTGACCAAGATTGCGACTGTTCTGCTTATCTGAAATCAAAAAACCAAACGGCGTTTTAATCTTCATATTTAAGACTAGCGATTGAACTAGAGTGAATTGTAAATTACAAAAATTGACTTTCTTATACACTTTTGAAAATTACATTCTATTTTTACTCATTTTTTATCAAGTTTTTCGCTCGTAGAAAAAAAACTATCGAAGCAATCACGATAATCCTAGTTCAATCGCTGGCTTATAACATATTAAAGATGCTGTATAAATTTCAACAAGATCTGTGCAGTAGTTTCTGAAATATCGTGGTCACCGTTTCGAAAAATGGTGTTTCGAGAAAAACGCGTTTGAAAGTTTGCGCATGTGATTTATACTGAAAGTTTCATCTCACCGTCAATCTGCTATGCCTGGACCATACAATAGGCCTTCCTCTTCTTCTTGGAAGTCACGCAGAGCTGCTCCATCTTCTCTTTTCGCGATTTGGGCCTGCTTCACAACGTCACTCGTGCGCCTTTCTGAACGGTCGATCCGAGAGCTATCACGCTGCTGAACATATCCGTTAGCTTGTGGGCCGATTTTCACTCCCATGGTTTCCAAGATCTTCAGGATAGATTTGAATCCTTCGTTAAAGATTGTGGCAGCGAGAAACGTGGCGATTTCAACCACTTTTGGCCCAGAATGGAGGTGCTTCGGAGCAAAAGTCCAAATTAACGAATTGAGCGACTCGTTATTATTTTGAGTTTCCGCTCCCAGGCATCTGCTTAACAATTCTTCTTTGGATAAATCCAGTACACGCTTCGCAACTGCCACAGCAAAACTGAATTAACCAACGCTTCACGGCGTCTCAGTCAATATTCGAAAACATCTGCTTGGCTTTCGGATCAGCCCGGCGCGCGCTCTGTATACCTGCTCCGTTCCAGGGCCGTAACTTGTGAACCACTTCGAATATCGAAAAATCCTTTGGAACACATTTTTTACACATGTTGTAGATGTGATTTATGAAAAAAAAAAAAAAATATTTTTTCGACCCGAGAAGGTAGAGGACGGCCTTAAATCAACGGTTACGGCTATTATAAATCAACTCTAACGGAAAAGAGATATGGTGGGGGGTTAACCAATCAGAGTAGTTCCGTTTCAATTCCGTTCCGTTATTTAGTGAGTGGGTTCCCCATGGCACGGAGTTGTTACGGAACGGAAAAGAAACGGAAAAATTTCTAACCTATTCTGTCGAAAGTTTGCAAATAAGTGCAGTGGATCGATTGCTTTGCAACATTTTTATTTTTGCAAATAAAGAGCAATATGTCGTCATCGGTAGGTATTACATGTGAAAATAAAATATATATGTTAAAATCCTATGTTAATATGTTAATGCTAATTAACCGAATGTGATATACTTTATTAATTTCCAGAAATTCAAATGTGGATATTGCCGCTGGATTGTTTGGTTCGATGAAGACGGAAAACTTTCACATCCTTGCTTAGCAAATCATACGAATTTAATAATGGATAAAGATCGAAATCTCTTTATAAATGGTACGTATATTTGTGTACAAGAGAGGCAATATATATTCATTATAACTAATGGTTAGAATATGTAAATGATATATAAATTTGTTGTAAAACTAAATCTGTTATTATTTAGATTCTTTAGAAACACACGTCGAGAGTGAGAATAACAGCAATAACGCCGGAGAGACTGGAGACAGTGACGTAGGATTGTCATTGATGATGGGAATAAGATCATCATCTACGTTGAGGTTGTCACTTGTTGATGTGGAAGGAATTAATGCTGTTGCTCTTTGAACAGGACGCTTTGAACATATCCACATTTGAATTTCTGGAAATTAATGAAATATATCACATTCGGTTAATTAGCATTAACATATTAACATAGGATTTTAACATATATATTTTATTTTCACATGTAATACCTACCGATGACGACATATTGCTCTTTATTTGCAAAAATAAAAATGTTGCAAAGCAATCGATCCACTGCACTTATTTGCGAACTTTCGACAAAATAGGTTAGAAATTTTTCCGTTTCTTTTCCGTTCCGTAACAGCTCCGTGCCATGGGGAACCCACTCACTAAATAACGGAACGGAATTGAAACGGAACTACTCTGATTGGTTAACCCCCCACCATATCTCTTTTCCGTTGCTGTTCCGTTCCGCTATTTCTTCTCCATCGGGATGCACCCTAATTTTCCTGTCACAATACTAAAAACCTTGTACCCTTAAACATATACTCAGAATTCGGAAGGATATACTAACAGGACGATGATATCTTTGTTGAAAAAGAACAAAATTTTCGAAATCTGCATGCCTTATATATTCCTTATATTTCAAATAAAGTGCTTTAAATAATAAAGTAAATGTTACATTTATATTTTTGCAATTTTGTCGTTTGAAACGTAGTCATGCGATCATGTAATTATATTTGTGTTTATATATCTTGAAATATATGTTTACTGCAATGCGCAAGACATATTACATGCAATTAATTTATTTTTTATAGCATGAATTAATACATATACACGGAGACGTATGTTTACATACATACATACATATATCACTAGACCAAGCCCGCGCTTTTGGAAGTCACGTGATATGCAGCGTCGTATCTCATTTGTTAAGTTGTAAGTCGCGACCCGCGCTCTCAGTGTCCCTCAATCTTCTAAACGTTACGAAGAGGAAACTATCCGACAGGTAATGAATTTACATTCTGTTTTGTTTCGCAGACGGTATAAACAAAGGTTCAATGTAACAAAGGCTGTTAAAAGTAATACGGGATACGTTAGTAATAATCGGAAAAAAAAATTACACGAGAGAGCACACGAGGTCATTAATACGGGATACGTTAGTAATAATCGGAAAAAGAAATTACACGAGAGAGCACACGAGGTCATTAATAACTCAAGAAACGAACAAAGAACTCGAGATGTATTAAAAATTGAAAAACAAATACTTGATTGACGGTACCTTAACCCTTCGCAGAACAATTCTGTTACTTTCGTCGAATACCTGGGTCTTTTATGCCTAATTAAAATCTCCGTAAAATTCGAATTTGAAATATCGAGTGGGTCTTGAAAGCCCCACGTGTTCTGCGAAGGGTTAAGTACTTTTATGTAAGAGAAAATGTCGATGGAATGAGATTCATCCTCGCGCAAGTTAATTTATCGCGCGTCTCAGATGAATCACTTGCCTTTCCCAGACTCTCTTTCGTTGGGAAGTTAAATTTCCGACCCAAAAAAGGGAGGGGTGTAAATTGCTTCTTGCAACGAAGCGTATATAATTGCATCTTTCGCGTTAAAATGAAATCAAATATTTGCATGTAGCATCATAAGTCGTTTGTATAGTTCCACATTGTCTAATATGCACAAGCGGCTTCTGGAAATTCTGAGAACGAACGCTGAATGATGACTTCAATGATTAACGTCTGTTTTCCAATGTTCAACGAAAGTCAACTTTATAATATAAAAATCATTGCAACTATTTATTACACTAATTTACATGCATGTCTCACACTAGAAGTTGCATTGCTATTATTGAACTGTGCATATATTTTTGATCCATTATGTACATGTATTAAGCCTGTTCGTTTTAGCTGAACTGTGCAAGTAGTTCAGCTAAAATCAACAGGCCTATTGTCTCATACATGCATATAATTATTTAGTAATAACTGTGCTTTTTACATTTACGATAATACATGAATCATCAAGAGATATGGTATTAAATGTCAGACTCTTTCTATGTTAAAACATATAATATGTAACATCATATAATTTGTGTTGTAGAGTTATTCCACCATGACAGAGTCACATATGAGTGCACTGCAATGGTACGCTAAGGGTTACGAAGAGTCTAGGAAAGGCAATTTGTCAGAAGCATTAAGTCACTACACAAACGCACTGAAACTAGAAGAGAACAAAACATACAAAGGAATGTACTACAGAAATCGAGCTGGTATTTATTTACAGCTGAGCGATTACGAGAAAGTTATTGATGACTGCAATAGTGCGTTAAAGATATGCTGTAACAAAGCATTGTATCGAAGATGTAAAGCACTAGAAGCGTTAGGAAGATTCGAGGAGGCATATCAGGATGCAGAGATTATTATTTCATTAAATCCTAATAACGAAGATTTTCAACTTGTAGTGGAGCACTTACGTGAAATTGTACAAGAACGTCGTAAGGAAAAATCACATATTAGTGCCAAGGTAAATATACGTAACTATTACAAGTTTGTCAACTCGCAAGACATGATAATTTAATCTAGATAAAAGAATAAAAATGAAATACATTCTTCATGTAAGTATCAGTAAGAGTTTTTGTTCAATATCACACAAAATTTGACAAATAGATTTGAGTTTTTGTCTTTTATTATATAATTATTAGTTTTTGTTAATTAATAGTCTGCACACTATACGGGTAAAAATTACATCATACGAATATAATGTCACAGTTATTTAAATTTTTATTGCAGATTATTATATTTAAGTATATGCTTAATTTTGCTTTATATTAGGTATCAGAAATGCTGGATCTAGCATTTGATGTGAACGCAAATGAAAAGGAACGTGAAATCGCTATGAATGATTTGCTTGTGCTCGCACGTGACGAAACTGGTGCCGCAGAGATCTTCAAAAAAGAAGGTGTATCAAAAATCGCACAACTTGTGAAAGTGGAAAAGAACGAGGAAGTGATCTGTAGCGCGATTCGTATTGTAGGCGTGTTATGCGAAAACAATATTACTCGAACCGAGTCCGTCATGAAATACGTTGGTTTGCCTTGGTGTTTGGAAATGATAAATAGCACGTCTATAAAGAGAGTTAACGCGTCTCAATATTGTTTACAGGTAAATATCGAGTAAAATACATGTAGTTTTATTTCACACGTATTTCAGTAATTAAAAATTTATTGCACATATTTTGATTTAGAATATATTGGACACTTACATCGACATGAATAATAAACCCGATTCAAATCCCAACGAGGATTTGTGCGATGCGCAAAAGGAAATAGACACGATTATGTTGTGCTTGTCGTACAGTATAACGAGTAGGATGTTAACAGGCCTTGCTAGAGACGCAATAATAAAACTTATTATGAGTAATATTCATTGCGTAACTACGTTAGGTTGGGCCAACCGATTTGTCGAACTTCGCGGTGTGCAAAGATTGATGGAGGTAGCCAGTGAAATGGAGGAATACTATTCTGAATCTTTGCTGGACATCACATCTTCCACGCAAACTATAATCAGTGCGTGCTTAGCAAAAATATATGAAAACGTGTACTATGATGATAAGAAAACATTTATCAACGCCGTTGATGAATTTATTGAAGATAAATTGCATTCGCCAGACATAGAATCTAAAGTATGAATTTTGCAACTTTCGATCTTTTTTTATGAGTATCTTTTTAACTATAGCCGATTTGAGCATTTAAACTCTTTAGTTTTAAAGTAAAAATGTAAAAAAAAATCTCCTTTTTGGTTGTCGATATTGCATATAATCTGTAAGTTTTAAATTAAAAGAATATGACTTTAACATCTATAGCATTTTCTGAAGCGTAATTTACTAGAAATTTCTGCTATTTTCTATCAAAATTAAATAATAACTGTAGCTTCCTTGATTTTAAATCAATATTGTTTCACGAAATATAAAAATCAATGACTTGTTAATCAATTGTTTTACAGGTACGTGTAGTAGTTGCGATAACAGTTTTATTATTGGGCCCGTTGGAGGTTGGAAACACAGTTGTGGCTAAAGAAGGGATTTTAGAAACGATCCTCGTTATGGCTGGAACGGATGATGTATTGCAACAGAAAGTAGCTCTCGAATGTATCGTTGCCGCTATGACCAAGAAAGACAAAGCCTGCGCGATTGTAAATCAGGGTGTAGATGTATTGAAAAAGCTATGTCAATCCAAGGATGATTCAGTTCGGGTTCGAGCGTTAGTGCGATTTTGCGAGATGGGCAGTTCCGGAGACTCAGACGTGACTATCAAACCGTTCGCGGGTGGAGCGGCCAAGAAATTGGTTGAGGCTTGCAGACGATTGTTGACTAATCCAAAGAAAGAAAAGAATATGAAAGAGTGGGCCGTAAAAGGTCTGTCGTATCTCACTTTCAATGCTAAAGTCAAAGAGGAGTTGATCGAGGATCTAGATGCCATTTTTACGATGATCGAGATCGCCGAGACTGCTGATCAGTCTGTTCTCTTCGGCATGCTTACAACGTTGGTGAACTTGTGCAACGCTTATGACGAGCAAGAACCCGAGATGATAGAATTGACAAAGTTTGTCAAATATCATTTTCCCGAGGATTCTGAACTGGATGACGACAACTTCGAAGAAAGATTGTGCGCATTAGCAAAGGCCGGTGTGATCAGCGATCTGGTGGACGTCGCCAAAACGGACAATCAGAACTGCAAGGAATTGATAGCACGCGTTTTTAACGCGATATGCAGTGAACAGACATTGAGAGAAATGGTTGTTGATGAAGGCGGTACGGAGGCATTGTTGTCGTTGGCGCTGGATGGCACAGTCAAGGGAAAGAAGCAGGCTTCGCTAGCCCTGGTCCGTTTGGCACTCACGAAACGTCCCGAGGTTATATTTCCCGGTCAAATAATCACGAAGGTTGTTCAACCGATCGTAAATCTTCTGAACCCGGAGTGTTCCGTTAATGAGAATTGCCAGACTCTAACAGCTTTGTGCAATCTAGCTGACGTCAACGACAGCATGCGAAAACATATATTCAAAGAAGGAGTATTTCAGAAAATTGAAGCTTTTGTGTACGAGGGAGACTACCTTTTGAAATTGGCATCAGCAAATCTTATAAACATTTTAATATTAAGCCGTGAAGTCGCTATCCAGTGTTTCGAGCAAGATAATTCTCGAGTTGATTATCTTATTATGTTATTGTACAAGGACGAGAATCAAGATATTAAGATCGCAGCAGCAGCAGCTCTAGTGAAGCTGACGGTGGCCAACAAAGACGCTTGTAAGAAAGTTTTTGACTCGAATTTCTGGCTGGAATTCCTACGCTTTTTACTCACTAATCCAAGCAGTAAAATACAGGAAATGGGTATTATATTTGTGCTAAGTATGATAAGAAGTATGGAAGACGTTGCTGCAAAACTCATCGAAACAGACATAATGGAACTACTGAAGGCATTGAACAAGAACAATACCGTGCATAACAAGAATATCAAGGAATTGACATCCATTGCTTTAGAGGCTGTTGTTGAACGATCTAGTAAAGAAGCACTCGTCATAATAAGATGGGAACGTGATACAGCATGTCGATTAGGGCAATTAGACCTTCTAAATCGTTTGGAAATAAAGTTATGGGTATATGAACATACTAAAAACCTTGTACCCTTAAACATATACTCAGAATTCGGAAGGATACTAACAGGACGATGATGTCTTTGTTGAAAGATGACAAAATATTTAAGATCTATATGTCATATATATTCCTTATATGTCAAATAAAGTGTTTTAAATAATAAAATAAATGTTGCATTTAAATTTCTTTTACAATTTTGTCGTTTGTAACGTAGTCGTGCAATCGTAAATAATTACTATATATTCGTGTTTGTATATCGTTAAATACATTATTACTGTGCAGGGCATATATACATACAGCTTATTTGTTATATAAATTGCCGAAGTATGATATTAATACTGCATGAAATAATACACGAAGATGTTACATACGTATATCACTAGACCAAGCCCGCGCTTTTGGAAGTCATGACAGGCAGCGTCGTGTCTCATTGGTCGCGGTCAGCAGACACACTATTGAGTTCGTCTTATCAAACTATGCGTTGATTAGTTGGTTCTAAAGGTAAGAACCAATCAAGTTCGACAGCTACTCGGCAGCTTGGTCTGCTGAACGCGACCATTTGCTACGCCGGTCACGTGGCTATAAACGCTTATGACTTGTGTAAGTGCGAATTCATGGGACGCTCGTTTCATGGAGAATTCACACTGCGTCCGATGTTCGACGTACATACGACGATCCGACATCCAATAGGAAATTTTTGTCTCTAATAATAAATTCTGTTATTGGATGTTGGATCGTCGTACGTCGAACATCGGACGTGATCGGACGCAATGTGAATCCTCCATAACGCTAGCGTCAAGCAAAGAAAGCTGGATTTTCTCAGCTTTAAGCGTCAAAGCCAAAGCAGCGCGAAGACGCCGAAATTTTGACGCTGTTTTCCTTTTCATGAATTTCAATTGACGCCGGCGTCAATTGTGGTCATGCGACCTTCTTGCCGCTGAAAATGAGCGTCGAGCGTCAGCATGAAAAGGCACCTTTATGATCATATGCGTCTACATCATATTGATATATTTTATCTGCGGGATTGCTTACGTGTGCGCCTGTTCTGGTGATGAGAGCCAATCAGGAAACAGCTTTAATCTGACGTATCATACTGCATCGATAAAAGACTAGCCATATAAATAAAACTTTGGAAGGTTGTTCTTTAACATATAATAAACCATCTCTTAAAATTTGAGACCCTGTTGCGATGTAAATTATTGCAAACGAGCAATATAAAAAATCACTTTTTAACATAGCTCTTATGGGAGATTATTGAATTTTTACCGGAAATGATATGATATCTTTTAAGAAAAACTAGAGATGTTAATAAAAAACTGAACACTGAACACTGAACTGAAAGATGAAATCACAAGCTTTCCAGTGGTATATGAAAGGTTGTGTGTTGCCATGGATTTTTAAGAAATATTTGATCGAGAAAGTGATGATGCATGTGCGTGTCACGGAAGTAAAATGTCATAGACACGCTAAGAGGTTATATACGCCAGCGGGGAGACGGCGAGTCGGCTGCTAGATCTACACTATCTACACAGTACTTGCGCACTGACGCGAAAGAATCAAGACAACATTAATCAATCGACCTTTTATAGTTATTATAAATTTATAAACTACTTATAAAAATCAATGGGAACATTATCAATATTAATAATTTTTATTTAGATAAGATGTTTAGGAAAAATCATAATGTATTTTATCAAGTTTTATGTGAGTTGTATTATTGACTAACGATGTCACTTTAGAGCCACCTTAAGGCTCCTGGATGGTCACCGCGGCCATATTGGATTCTTACTATCGAGGCGAGGAAAACACCCAATTTTGTTGTGCATGCCATTTTCAAATAAAAAAAAAAAAGACATTTCAATAAAACATCACTATATAGATCGTTTCAGAACACTTCCGAAATTGGCCGAAAACTACCCTTTTTCCTCGACAATAAACAAACAGCCATAAAACGAAGCCTAAACATACGGGAAAAACAGCTAGATCAAAAGGAGGTGAAAAACGTTCCTTCCGCATGCAAATATTACTTTTTCGGCCAATTTTACGACTTTCACGAATACGTTAAACGTTAGAGCACAAGCAGAGAGCAAATAATAAAGAAATAACACGCACAACAAAATATAGGTTGTCAACAATTCACATGTCACAAAGGACAGAATTCTCCATTGGAGAGAGTTCTGATTTCTGCCGCGACGGTACGTCGCCACCGTGAACGCAAAGTTTTCGGCTGACCATCCAGGAGCCTTAAGGGGATGCTAAAGCCGTCCAAATTACCGACAATTCATTTCAAAGCTCTCATTTTGAAACGGCTTTACAGATCGCAAAATCCTTTTACAAGAATAAAGTAGAGGTACTAATGAAGGGTGGGATTGTCAAATAATTAGTAATAATTGAAAAAAATTTTAAAATGCTGTTACCTCAAAACCTTATTTTCTGATATAAACAGTTGTATACGTAATATGTACGAAATTAAACTTTCCCACCCTTCAGAAGACGTGCACAAACAATAACGTACCTTTGAAATTGAGATTGAAAGCCTGGAATAAAAATGAGAGCTTTGAAACGATCGTGTATATTTTTCACAAAAATATTCACGCAGAGCAGCAATTATGTCACAGCAGTAGTTCACGGATCTTGCGAGAGATGGCGAGATGGCGCACGCAGCTGTGGGCAGTTTCGGGGTTGGCTACATTGTCTGGTTTCTACACAGCAATCGAACCAGGACAGATATATGATACAGATATCTCGTTAGGCATTTTTACATTTTTTGCAATTATTACTAATTATTTTACAATCCCACCCTTCATTAGTACCTAAACTTTACTCCTGTAAAAGGATTTTGCGATCTATGAAGCCGTTTCAAAGAACGAGCTTTGAAAGATATGTGGTACAGATATCGCGTTAGGCATTTTTACATTTTTTTCAATTATTACTAATTATTTTACAATCCCACCCTTCATTAGTACCTAAACTTTACTCCTGTAAAAGGATTTTGCGATCTATGAAGCCGTTTCAAAGAACGAGCTTTGAAAGATATGGGGCCCGATTTTCTATCTACAAACGTATGCGTAAACTCTGCTCTAACAGAAAAGCTGCAAGCTTATTGGCTACAAACTGTGCGACAGAGAGTAAATCAATTTGCAGCCTTTCTGTTAGAGCAGTGTTTGCGCATATGTTTCTCGTTAGAGAATCGGGCCCATGTAGTACAGATATCTCGTTAGGCAATTTTACATTTTTTTTAATTATTACTAATTATTTTACAATCCCACCCTTCATTAGTACCTAAACTTTACTCCTGTAAAAGGATTTTGCGATCTATGAAGCCGTTTCAAAGAACGAGCTTTGACAGATATGTCGTACAGATGCCTCGTTAGGACAGATATCTCTCGTATTATTATTCCTTTCTCTATGTATGTAATTTGCATACACCCATTTATTCCTCTCTCTCCCTCCCTCCCACCCTCTTCCTCTTTCCCTCTCTCATTGCTGTCCCTCTCTCTCTTAGTACACTGGGTAGCGTATACACTTAGTATGGTAAAATCAGGATTTTTTGGAATTCTAGGGTATATTTGAAGAAAGAAAAACGGTAATGTTATTTAGGACAAAAAACTCTGTTTATTATTTCGTTGATAAAATGTTGAGAAATGTAAACGAAAATACATATAATAAATGAAATATATGTTATTTTTTTTTATTGTTACTGTCTCTCGAAAGTAAATAATATTACATATAAAACCGTAATGCAATTGAACATACATATTCATACACACGCACACGCAATCGCACGAGCACGATACGCATACGCACATAAATATATTATTTTTATTTTTTTTTGTGGGCCCCAGGCCCCCGCCCCCCGATGACTTTTTTTCCGGGGGGACGGGGGCCCTTCTCCAGGATCGGGGCCCTATTACTTTGTAAAAAAATAAAAAAAAAATTTCTGCAAAAATTTTTTTTTTTGTGCCTTTATATCTATTTTTTTTTAAAAAAGGAAAAATTAAAATTTGGGGCAAAATTTTTTTGCGAGGGAAAGGGGGAAATTTTAAAAAAAAAAAAAAAAAAAACAAACACAAAAAAACCCAAAAAAAAAAACAAAACACATCAAAACAAACAAAAACCCAAAAAACCAAAACCCCCCAACAAAAAAAACCCCACAAAAAAAACCCCAAAAAAACCCCCAAAACCCCCCAAAAAACAAAAAAAACAAAAAAACCCCAAATAACACAACAAAAACAAAAAAAAAACACAAAAAAAAACCCACAACAAAACAAAAAAAACACAACCCCCCCCCACACCCCAAACACCCCCACAAACAAAAAAAAAACCCCAAAACACACCCAAACACCCCAAAAAAACAAAAAAAAACAAAAAAACCCACCCCCCCCAAAAAAAAACCCAAAAAAAAAAAAAACACACCAAAAAACACAAAAAAACCAAAAACCCCCACCCCCCCCCCCCCCCCCCCTTTTCCCCCCCCAAAAAAAAAAAACCCCCCCCAAAACCCCCCCCCAAAAACCCAAAAAACCCCCCCAAAAAACCAAAAAAGGGCCCCCCCCCCCCTCCCCCCCCCCCCCCCCCCCAAAAAAACCCCCCCCCCCCCCCCCCCCAAAAAAAAACCCCCCCCCCCCCCCCCCCCCCCCCCCCCCCCCCCCCCCCAAAAACCCCCCCCCCCCCCCCCCCCCCCCCCCCCCCCCCACCCCCCCCCAAAAACACCCCCCCCCCCCCCCCCAAAAACTTCCCCCCCCCCCCCCCCCCCCCCACCCGCCCCCCCCGAAACCCCAAAAAAAGAAAAAAACCACACACACAAAAAAACCCCAAACAAAAAAAAATTTTCCCTAAAACAACCCACAACACCCCAAAAAAAAAAAATAAAACCACCCACAAAACAAAAACACACCAAAACAAAACACATCCAAAAACCACCCCCCAAAAAAACCCCCACAACAAAACACCCCACAAAAACAAAAAAAAACCCCCCCCCAAACAAAAACAAACAACACACACCCCACCCCCCACAAACCCCACAAAAACAACAAAAACAAACCCCCCCAAACACACACACAAAAAAAACCCACACAAAAAAACAAAAAAAAACCCCCAAACACACACACACAAAAAAACCCCAACACAACAAAAAACCAAAAACACCAAAAAACACAAAACAAAAAAACCCCAACCCCAAAAAAAAAAAAAGCACAAAAAAAAACCCAAAACCCCACAAAACAAAAAAACCCAAAAAACACCACACAAAAACACACCCCCCCCACACACCCCAAAAAACAAAACACCCAAAAAAAACCAAAAAAAAACACACACCCCCCTCCAAAACCAATTTTCACACACACACACACACCAAAAAAAAACACACACAAAAAAAAAACAAAAAACACCACACACCCCACACCCCCCCCCACACCACACAACCCCAAAAAAAAACAAAAAAAGGGGGTCCCACCCACAAAAAACCCCAAAAAACACACACACACCACAAACACACAAAAAAACACACACCACACCACACACCCCCCACAAACAAAAAACCCCCAACAACACACCACACACACCCCACACACACACACCCACACCAACAAACCCCCACACACCCACACACACACACCCACCACACACACAACACCCCCCCAAACCCCCACACACAAAACGACAAAAAACCACACACACACACACCCACACCACAAAAAACACCCCAACACCCCACAGCACCCCCAAACAACACAAACACACACAAACACCACAAAAACCCCACACAACCACACACACCACACCACACAAAAAACACCCCCCACACACACCCCCCACCCACACACCACACAAAATTTTTTCACACACACACACACACAAACAAACCCCACACACCACACACCCCACACCACCCCCCCCCACACACCCCACACCCCCACACACCCCACCCCCCACACACCCACCACACCACACACCCCACAAACCCCACACACACACACACACACCCACACAACACACCACAAAAAACCACACACACACACAAAAAAAAACACACACACACACAAACCCCCAAAACCACCCCCCACACACAAACCCCCAAAACACACCACACACACCCACACAAAACACACACAACACACAACACCCCACACACTACACACCACACACACACACACACACACACACACAAAAAACCCACACACAAACCCCCCAACCCAAAACCACCCACCAAAAAACACACACACCACCACCCCCCCACAACACACACACACACCACAAAACACCCCCAACACACACACACAACCACACACACCGACACAACACACCAAAACCACACACACACAAAAAACCACACCCAAAAAAAAAACACAAACACACACACCACCCCCAAAACCAAAACACACCCCCCAAAAAAAACACAAAAAACCACACACGCACCACACACACACACACCCACAAAAACACACACACACACACACACACACACAAAAAACCCACACACACACCCCCCACACACAAACCACACACACCCAAACAAAACCCCAACACAACAAACACCACACACACACACACAAAAAAACACACACACCACACACCCACACACACACACACACACACAAAAACACACACACACACACCCACACAAAAAACCCACACACACCCACACACACACCCCCCACACACACACCACACCCCAAAAAACTTTAACCAACTTTTATTTTTTTAAAATTAACTTACATATAAAAACTCTTTACCTATTTTAAATTATCAAGGGGTTACAAAAAAATTTTTCCCCGGCAAGGGAAAAATTTATCGAAATTACTACAGTAGAATTAACTTTTCCGAAAAGGGAGTAACAACCCAACAAAACCATTTTTTATGGGGGGGTTTTTTCCCGCCAAATCGGACACCATTTGGGGTTTTGCATCTTCGATTTTTGAAAATTTTTATGTTATAGTATTGGTTGAAAGAGGCCTCCATGATTTTTTTCAAATTTTTTTGTCGAACCGTTTTCAAAATATCGATTTTTGAAAAATTACGTTATTTTTTTTAAACGCCCATAAATTTACGAAACATGGGCCAAATGGAACGTTTTTTTTTTTCAAAAATTTTTTTTTTAATTTTTTTTAATTGTATTTCTATAAGATTTTGAAATTTTTGACACAAATTTTTGATTTACAAAAAACACGTACTGATCGATTTTCTCCAAAATTTTTTGTAAAAAACTATCATCGATTTCACAACTTTTAAGCCTAAATTTATAATGAGATAATAACGGGATCTATATTTTTTTCGATTTTTTTAATTTCCATCTTTTATTTATCCGTGCTGAAAAATATCTGAAAAGAAAAAATAATTTACCCAGGAACTACTATTAATAATTATCTAAGACATAGTGATTACTTACTAAATAGTTTACAAATTGATTTCAGAAAAAAATACAGTGAAATTAAAGCGTTTATTATTTATGCTTGATAATTTTTTTTTTATTAAGTAGCGTTTATTTTTTTACACGTTGAAATATTTTAAAAATTCGAGATTCAACAGATGATGAAAATTGTTTAAATCTCAAAGTGCCTTCTCCGTCTGGAATTACACAATGATATTTCTGCGTTCCTGTTATGGTCTTAGCTCTAATATATCGCTTGTCTAATGATTCTTTGCTCTGAATATAATCTTTGTTAGAGAAGAATTGCGCATAGATATTTGGCAAAAAATTAATTTTATCGCCCAGTTATATAGTTCTTGAGGAGTTGAGATTTGTTCGTCATATGGAAGTTGAAGACTTGCTCGTGCCGCTATTCTCTTAACAGTTCCTTCTACTCCATCACAAGGACCTTTGCCATGAGCTGTTACAAAATAATGCCATTCAGCCAAAGTCTTCTTCATGAAAATTAAGATTTATAAAATTTTTATAATTTTTAAATTGTTGAGGTGCTCCGTCGGAAAATTTGCCAAATATCTATGCGCAATTCTTCTCTAACAAAGATTATATTCAGAGCAAAGAATCATTAGACAAGCGATATATTAGAGCTAAGACAATAACAGGAACGCAGAAATATCATTGTGTAATTCCAGACGGAGAAGGCACTTTGAGATTTAAACAATTTTCATCATCTGTTGAATCTCGAATTTTTAAAATATTTCAACGTGTAAAAAAATAAACGCTACTTAATAAAAAAAAATTTATCAAGCATAAATAATAAACGCTTTAATTTCACTGTATTTTTTTCTGAAATCAATTTGTAAACTATTTAGTAAGTAATCACTATGTCTTAAATAATTATTAATAGTAGTTCCTGTGTAAATTATTTTTTCTTTTCAGATATTTTTCAGCACGGATAAATAAAAGATGGAAATTAAAAAATCGAAAAAAGAAATAGATCCCGTTATTATCTCATTATAAATTTAGGCTTAAAAGTTGTGAAATCAATCGATGAGTTTTTTACAAAAAATTTTGGAGAAAATCGATCAATACGTGTTTTTTGTAAATCAAAAATTTTTGTCAAAAAAAACCCCGCACAAAAACCTATGGAAATGGGTTCTCGGCGAATTTGTCTAAAACTTTGGGAAAATGTTGTTCATGTCATCTTGATCAAAAGTTCTCATGGCAACAACTTTCTTTAAAACAGAATTTTTGCTCCAGGAGACCTCAAAGATGGATATTTTATCACGCGATCACAGATGATTTTACCCATTCAGCTTTTAGAATAATGATTGTGTGTGTGTGTATTGCATAACCCATGAAACCTGAGAACAAAATCGGTCCTTTTCAGGGCCATAATAATGTGCAAAATCCGATCGCGCAACCTTCTTGCGGTGCACATTGTATAACGCTAATCCCGACGGTTCATACTGTTATTACTGTTATTCATCAATACATTAGGTTATTAGGTTTTATGGGTTATGCAATACACACACAAACACACACAATCATTATTCTGAAAGCTGAATGGGTGAAATCATCTGTGATCGCGTGATAAAATATCCATCTTTGAGGTCTCTTGGAGCAAAAATTCTGCTTTAAAGAGAGTTGTTGCCTTGAGAACTTTTGATCAAGATGACATGAACAACATTTTTCCAAAGTTTCAGACAATTTCGCCGAGAACCTATTTCCATAGGTTTTGGTGCGGGGTCCTTTGAAAATCTTATAGAAACACAGTTTGAAAAATTTTTTTGATATTTTTTATCAAGTGTGTTTAAAAAAAAAATTTGAAAAAAAACGTCCCATTTTTTTGGCCCATTTTTCGTAAAATTATGGGCGTTTAAAAAAAAGTAACGTAATTTTTCAAACATCGATATTTTGAAAACGGTTCGACAAAAAATTTGAAAAAAATCATGGAGGTTTTTTTCAACTAATACTATAACATAAAAAATTTTCAAAAAAATCGGAGATGCAAAACCCAAATGGTGTCCGATTTGGCGCGGTACGCCCTATATATATCTTCCATCGCGTAAATTCTACAAATGAACTTTGCTTGAAAAATACATGTGATATAAAAGGCACAAAAGAAATTTATGCAAAATTATTCTTAGTACAAAGTAATCGGATCACGATCCTGGAGACATCCCGTGTCCGCGATATCGTCATCGTGGACGAGGCTCCGGGCCCAGAGAAAAAATAATCGTATTATACAAACGATAGACCCCCGATATTGTCGTACAAAATGTATGTGTATCTATCCCTATAGCTTCTTCTCTTCTCTATATTATAATGAAAGAAACGTATCCTACTGAGAAAGGCCCGTTTAGCGAAATAGGAAGCCGATGCCAGCTAGTCTCACGCGAAAAGCGAACGTCGAATTTATAACACAATGGCTGTGTTCGGGAAGCGCGCTATTAGCGCTATTGCGTCATTCTATCTTTATCGCTTCATCAGGTGTAAAACAAGGATAAAATAAGCAAATAGCACTAATAGCGTCTTCCCGAACGCACCTAATAAATTAATATTTAGCATCTCAATCGAATTTCTATCAAAAAACGAGACAGGTCATTTTTTTGTTTTTTAAGAGAATTCAATCACTCTCTCTAACCGAATTTCACTAATATTTAAACGTCAGAAACGCACGTGGTCCGAGTTAGCACAGGTCCGACAGATTTCTTTCTATAGACGGCATAGTTGCCAAAATATATTTCATGAAAAGAAAATTAATCTACAAAAATCAAATAATATTAGGAGCATTGCACAAAAAAATATACACGAAGAATGTATTTTGAGAATCAGGAAAATTAAAAAAATGCGACAAAGTTTTTTCCCTCCGGATGAAATTCCAACGTGCACTTCTAAGGTCAACGCGCATCCTTTGCTAAACGAATGAATTCATACACGTTTTGCAGCCAGATTTTTATTGACGTGATACAGACGGGTGTACATCTGAGCCTCAATAAAGCGCAAGTTTAATCGTAAATCAGTTATGCGAAAGATCTTAGATCTTATACTTGTCAATAAAGTTATAAAATCCGCAAATAATGCGAAAATTTGCGCAGTCCCTCGTGATCGAATATAAATGGATCGCGTCGCTTCGCTAATGATCGGATGAACATTTTCTAAAAAACGCAACAAAATATTTGCTCCACGAAATAAGCTCGCACAAATCGCATCTGACAAAACTGAAATTTAACAATATGTAAAATCATAAAGCTATAAATTAGTTTTTGTTTTTAACAAGAGAAGTTGAGACACGTAGCGATAAAATTGAATGAATTTCCAACACGATAAAGATAAGTTTAATAATTTTCTTCTACGGTTTTCGTTTCTTTTTTAAAAAATAAAGATGTTAAAAAAAATCAAAATAAAGTAATATGTAACAAAAGTTTCTCTTGGTGTAAATTTTTAAAAGGAAAAAGCAAGTTTGAAAGAATAATATGATGAATCAACATTCTCTGAATACATATAGAAACCATTCAATTTTTTCCCGACGCGTTGTGGAAAATATGACGGCTCCGTATAATCGTTAATTACCGCTAACGAACCGTCGTAAGCAAATTCCTCGAAACGTTCGCTACAAAAGAAAACGAAAACAATTTTGGGACAAGAACGGAAGCGTTCGTTTGATCGTCATTGTCTTCGTTTCTAAGCCGAAAAGATGTACGTACTCCACTAAGATAAATTATAATTATTTTTGATATCAGCATTTGCGGCACCCTAAAGTCTCGATGGATAAAAACTAAATACTTAGTAGCATCCAAGTTTGATTTAGTCGGGCAACGTGAACACAGTTACACGTTTGCCCGTCTCTGTGAAAAAAAAACGCGACGATCACCTTTTTTCTTTCTTTTCAAGTACTCTGTATACTTGTAAACTATAAATGTATAAAAACGATTAGGTACTCGCCGCGATGGAAAGAAAGTAACACAATACAATTTCTTTATGATTCTCGAAATCAAATCTGTTTGGATTTCTAAGCACAAGGAAAAACATCTCTTTTGCTTATGTATTATTCGACAAAGCAATGATACTCTTCATGGAGTGCAGTAACGGCCGCATACTAACAATGGAAACGAAGACGAGGGCGAAAACGGATAAAAGATTGAAAAGCGCACTCGGAAGGGAAATGAAAGCACCGCGAGTTTCCTCTTCTCGACGGTCCTTCGACTTTATTCGCGAGGCAACGATACTTTACGCAAATATCCAGTATTCTGTATACAATTATAATTAGCTAATCATCCGTCGACGAAACATATCGCTCGCGTTAAAACAGCCGCTTCGGCGTAAACTGCACACGTTATGCAGTTATAGATAATTAACAAACTGAATAAAAATCTTAATTCTTAATATCATTATGTTATAATAATTAAGATTTTTATTCAGTTTGTTATCTATACTGTTCATCAGCTGCGTTACCCTCTACTCTGATGCTAAGAGACTGAGTGTAATAAATCAATACTATATAAATTTAATATTTATTGCATTTGTTATAGAAGTTATTGTTTTACCCCATCAAGAATGGATCGATAGATCCTTTGAAATAGTTTTACATAATTCATTTACATTACAAGAAAAAAATTATTTGAGGTGCAAGAGATGCAGTAAATTGCCAAGTCTAATAAGTACCCGCGTCAATATATACTATGTATACTAATTCACATTCTCAATTGTGCTACTGTTATTATTTGTCATCAGACAATTATAAACATACACATAATAATTAGATAGATATTATATATATATACGCATGTGTGCATAAGAATATATGTAATTTATAAAAAGCGGGTGCTTATCAGCCTTGATACGTTAATTACTGCCTTCTGCTACGCGGACCAGGCCGTATTGCTAAAGAATCCAAGACGCGGCAACGCCACGCGAAAAATGGCCCTCACCAATCCGGGACTTTGGCGGGTACTATCCCGTACGCTGTTTACGGAATTATTCTTATGTTTCAAAGTTAAAAATAACACTAAAACAGAACACCTACCTATTCGCTCCGTGCGTTTCAGCGCCATCTACCGCTATCGCCATGCAATAAAAGTGGAAACAACGATGAGATATGAGATATGTTTATTATTATATGTTGATTATTACCAAAGCTTCTTGTGCAATAGATGCAGTGTATTTTTTTACATTTTACTGTTAATAATTTCGGTAAGTAAAAATTGCTATACGCGCCATAATCTATGATTGTTACTACATAATTGGAGGTTGACTGCACAGCGGTATTTATGTCACTTTAATTACTGGAACTCCTATTTTTTATATCAGAAAACAATAAATAATAACTACTGTTAATTAAATTTTGCTTTGAAAAATGTCTGTAATAAAAAGTAAAAAATGTAGATTCAATAAAGTTACTTTTTCATACAAGTTATATTAAAAAAAATTTTTTTTTCAGTTCATTATTCTTACAACTTGTGACGCAACAACTACGATGACCCATTTTTAATAATAATACGTCTAGTTGAATAGGAAAATATTCCACCCTGAGTTCACTATTCTCTCACCCGAGCGCTTTCGTAGCTCGTGCTATCCCCTCCAACCAAACGCACAGAGCGAATACGTATCGCATTAGCGAGGATTATAACTAGAAAATCGTGCATTCAACTTTTTGCTATTTAAGAATGAAGATTTGTATAAGTACGTATATGTATATACATGAATCCAAACATAGTAAAAAGCTAAATAGCGCGCGCAAAGCGCGCGTCTATGATGTTTAGTAAATATAAAAATTAAAAACGGCAAATAAGTATAAAATTTTTAATTTACTTGTTCAAAAAGCACAAATATTACTCGAAGATTTCAGCGTGCGCAAAGCGCGCGTCTGTGATGTCTAGTGAATATAAAAACGGCAAATAAGTATAAAATATTTAATTTACTTATTTTACTTGTTCAAAACGCACAAATATTACTCAAAGATTTCCAAACTATTTGTTGTGAAATTTTAAGAAAAAATTTTGATGTATTGCTAGAAATGTTTAATAAAGAATTTTTGAAATATTTCTAAATTATTTTATAAAAGATATCGTAATTGATTAAAAAAATTTTATAAAATATTTGCCATATATAACAGAAATATTTTGTAAAAGATTTTTCATACATTTTTAAAAATATTTTTATATACATATATTTAAAATATTTTTAAATCTTTCATGAAATATTTCATACTAGTCTAATAAAAATATTTCTTATAATATTTGCGTAACATTTAAAAAATATTTTTGTAAAATATTTTCTTAAAAAATATTTTAAAATGTTTTAAAGATATTTACGAAAGATTGTTAAAATATTTTATTAAAATATTTCAAAAAATGATTCACAAAAAATATATCATGCTGGGATAGTAATGATCGATTACGCAATTATATAATCGAGAATATGTATATGTGTGTATACCCTACTTTTTTATTACTTTTCTCGTGATAATCCTCTCATTTGTTAGATAACGATGTATTGGATAGCTTATTAATTATATAATTGGGTTTTTACGTATACAAAGTTATTTATCGTAAGATCTCTGATCAGGAAGAAAAATTTTATTTCAATATCTTTTTCTCTATTTTGATAAGAACTTAGTAAGTTGTTTTTCTTGATATTTATTTTGTTATTACTTTTTTCTTGTCTTTTCAGGTCTTTTCTTTTTAATATGCTTTTGTTTTTAAGTAAAAAAGTTATTTATCTTAAGTTAACTTTATGAATAACAGAAATGGCAAGTCATAATCTCTCATCAGAAAGTAGAATTTAATTTCGATATCTAACGTTGATAAGATCTTGATGGCATATTTTTTTGATATCTATTTTGCTGTCACTTTTTTCTTTTTTTACGTCCTTTTTTTAATTTTTTAATTCTTAGGAGCAATATATATTTCTAGAACATTATCTATCTATCTATATTACTATTGCTCTTACTATCGCTTACCTACGCAATTCCTACGACCAATCCCGAACGTCATGTAGGCATCGGGAATGGCGTTGTCTTCGGCGAATCTGTCGGGGTTGTATACTTCCGGTTCATCCCAGAATCTAGGATCTACACCAAGCCCATATAAGGAGATATATATTGGCGTGCCTTTCTCGATGGTGATATCCTGTATTAGGAATCTGGAGTTTTATATATATTTTTAAATATATAAAATAAAAACTATGTAAAATACATTTCGCAGACAGCGTAAATTTTGTTAAAAACAAAGCTGCTTTAATAAATAATAGATAATTTACCATTAAATATATTAATATTCAATCATTCCAAACGTGTGCAAGTTATCATATATTATTCAAAAGTTATCTTCTTTTATTCTTTATTAAACAAATCTTATGAAAAAGTTTGTGATTTTTAATTTCTTTTGTACTTCTGTTCAAGTTCGAAAATTTTGAAATATTTTAGATCGAGTTAAATATACCGTAATGAGGTCAGAGATCTTTCTAAAAGTATTACAATTGGATTTCAAGATTGACCTTGTAATTCTGACGAGTGTATCTGTCGAGGGTAGACACGGGTGGATGCAGCCTCAGACTTTCGAGTATAGTTTGGTTGAGATATTTCATTTCCTGGAACGCCTCGTATGCCCAGCCGTGTTTCTCGATCGCACTATTAATGTCCTTCCTGGCTAGCTCCTGATACTCTGGATGATTCGACAGTTCCATGAGGGTGAAGGATGTGCATGTAGAGCTCGTTTCAAAGCCGGATAAAAAAGTACCGGTCTGATACAGCAAATTGTCTCCCTCGAACTCTGTGGTAAGCATTCAATATTTATCGCTGTCTTTATCTCTTTTATCTCTTTGATTTTAATAGCGAACATTTAAACGTCGGAAACAATCACAAGTGTTTTTAGAGGAGAATTAATAGATATTGTAAGAAAATGTTGAAAATTAATAATATGATAATAAACAACAATTCGTTGATAGTGTTCGCTTACCTTTCTGGAAAAATACACTCAAACTTTTGGTGTTAACCGTTAAAAAAACACCAAAGAAAAACCCTTAAAGTTATAGGTGTGATTTCGGACCGCCAATTGCAGGTAACCTGCTTCAATTGGCGGTCCGAAATCACACCCAACTTTAAGGGTTTTTCTTTGGATGCTGGTTAACCTTCAAGTGGCGGTTATAACCTTCAATTAATGGATAATCTTTAAAAATGACGGTATAAACCTTATAAATATGAACCCTCAAATGAAAGTAACACCTAAAGAGAATAAACCCCATATTTAAATGTTCTCAATTTGCTTCCACCAATAATACATGCCGCAAAAGAGAACATTACCACACTATGCAAAGTATTTATATATGGAGGGGTAAAAACCATAGTAGTGTAAGTTAAATTTTTAAAAACACTTTATCGTGTGCAAAGATGCAATTTATATATTGTACAGATTGCATCCATGCACACGATAAAATATTTATAAAAATTTGACTTACACCACTATAGTTTTTACCCCTCCGTATATATATGTATTTTTATATATATAAGATAAGAAAATGATAATTTTCTTATCTTACCGACATGAAAACTTTAAAATTAAATTAAAAAAAAAAACGAGACCTCAGCGACGATTTTCCTTCTCAGAATGTTTTTTACACACGGAAATAAACAATTTTACAAAGTTTTAAGAAAATCGGAGGGGAAAGCGTTATACTAAACATTTACCAAAAATTGGACTATACTATAGTAACAGCACATTTTTGAAATAAAATTAAGTTAAAATGTCCTCTGTACCACTTTTTTCTCTAGGTAACAACAATCATCAAGATATCATATAAGCTAAATATTGAAAAAGTTACAAAGTTTTCCTTGAAAAAATATCTCAAAAAGTATTAACCAAATAAAAGAATTTTTCAAACAAAAAAAGTTGTTCAAATTAATTGTACAATAAAAAATAGGGATTTTTATTTTAAAAATTTGACTTAGGCCCTATTGGACTCAAACCTTTCAACTTTCAACTTTTATCTGAAACATTTTTTCAATAAACCAAGCCATTAATTTGACACTTAACGAAGATTAACACAATAACATTTAAACGACACCCAACGATGAAGGGAACATGGCGACACTGATTAAATCGACATAGAACATTAAAGGTTAACACCCTGTTAACACCAAACCAACATCCAACGATGAGGATCAACCTCCACCCTACACTAAACATTGAGGCTTAATCCCCAACCTACACTTATCATTGAGAATAAACTTTCAATATACACTCATCATTGAGGATTAAATCCACAACTTACCTAAACCTTAATGGTTAACACTCAATCTACACCTAAATTTAAGTGTGGCACTTAACTTTGATGACAAACACTAAACTTACGCTCAAATTTGAGAGTTAACGCTCAATTTAATATATTGTACAGATTGCATACATGCACACGAAAAAATATTTTTAAAAATTTAACTTACACTACTATGGTTTTTACCCCTCCATATATAAATACTTTGCATAGTGTGGTGATGTTCTCTTTTGCGGCATGTATTATTGGCGGAAGCAAATTGAGAACATTTAAATATGGGGTTTATTCTCTTTAGGTGTTACTTTCATTTGAGGGTTCATATTTATAAGGTTTATACCGTCATTTTTAAAGATTATCCATTAATTGAAGGTTATAACCACTACTTGAAGGTTAACCAGCATCCAAAGAAAAACCCTTAAAGTTGGGTGTGATTTCGGACCGCCAATTGAAGCAGGTTACCTGCAATTGGCGGTCCGAAATCACACCTATAACTTTAAGGGTTTTTCTTTGGTGTTTTTTTAACGGTTAACACCAAAAGTTTGAATGTATTTTTCAAGAAAGGTAAGCGAACACTATCAACGAATTGTTGTTTATTATCATATTATTAATTTTCAACATTTTCTTACAATATCTATCAATTCTCCTCTAAAAACACTTGTGATTGTTTCCGACGTTTAAATGTTTGCTATTAAAATCAAAGAGATAAAGGAGATAAAGACAGCGATAAATATTGAATGCTTACCACAGAGTTCGAGGGAGACAATTTGCTGTATCAGACCGGTACTTTTTTATCCGGCTTTGAAACGAGCTCTACATGCACATCCTTCACCCTCATGGAACTGTCGAATCATCCAGAGTATCAGGAGCTAGCCAGGAAGGACATTAATAGTGCGATCGAGAAACACGGCTGGATATACGAGGCGTTCCAGGAAATGAAATATCTCAACCAAACTATACTCAAAAGTCTGAGGCTGCATCCACCCGTGTCTACCCTCGACAGATACACTTGTCAGAATTACAAGGTCAATCTTGAAATCCAATTGTAATACTTTTAGAAAGATCTCTGACCTCATTACGGTATATTTAACTCGATCTAAAATATTTCAAAATTCTCGAACTTGAACAGAAGTACAAAAGAAATTAAAAATCACAAAGTTTTCTATAAGATTTGTTTAATAAAGAATAAAAGAAGATAACTTTTGAATAATATATGATAACTTGCACTCGTTTGGAATGATTGAATATTAATATATTTAATGGTAAATTATCTATTATTTATTAAAGCAGCTTTGTTTTTAACAAAATTTACGCTGTCTGCAAAATGTATTTTACATAGTTTTTATTTTATATATTTAAAAATATATATAAAACTCCAGATTCCTAATACAGATATCATCATCGAGAAAGGCACGCCAATATATATCTCCTTATATGGGCTTGGTGTAGATCCTAGATTCTGGGATGAACCGGAAGTATACAACCCCGACAGATTCGCCGAAGGCAACGCCATTCCCGATGCCTACATGACGTTCGGGATTGGTCGTAGGAATTGCGTAGGTAAGCGATAGTAAAAGCAATAGTAATATAAATAGATAGATAATGTTCTAGAAATATATATTGCTCCTAAGAATTAAAAAATTAAAAAAAGGACGTAAAAAAAGAAAAAAGTGACAGCAAAATAGATATCAAAAAAATATGCCATCAAGATCTTATCAACGTTAGATATCGAAATTAAATTCTACTTTCTGATGAGAGATTATGACTTGCCATTTCTGTTATTCATAAAGTTAACTTAAGATAAATAACTTTTTTATTTAAAAACAAAAGCATATTAAAAAGAAAAGACCTGAAAAGATAAGAAAAAAGTAATAACAAAATAAATATCAAGAAAAACAACTTACTAGATTCTTATCAAAATAGAAAAAAAGATATAGAAATAAAATTTTTCTTCCTGATCAGAGATCTTACGATAAATAACTTTGTATACGTAAAAACTCAATTATATAATTAATAAGCTATCCAATACATCGTTATCTAACAAATGAGAGGATTATCACGAGAAAAGTAATAAAAAAGTAGGGTATACACACATATACATATTCTCGATTATATAATTGCGTAATCGACCATTACTATGCAATCATCTTAAATTATCCTTCTAAAAAAGAAAGAGATTTTTTCTATCTGGGATTTTTTAAAGAAGATTTTTTAAAGAGAAGATTCGATTAACTTCCAATTTGATAAGACACTACTGTGGAACTTATTATTTCTTAATGATTGATCACTGTAATTTATATATTTATATATATATAAATCTCCTGATTGACTGACATCAACGCCCAGCCCAAACCCCTAAACCGAAACATGAAATTCGGGGGGTATATTCCTTCCGTGACGTAAGCACTCACTACGAAGAAATTTTTATAAATTCGATCTCTTAGGGGCGAAAAGGGGTAAAATGTGTTTTCACTGATTCCTCAATATCATCTCTTAGGCCCGATGAGATATCGACTTGGTTTTTTTATTTAAAGTAGTTACATATACTGCAGCGAAGCACATCGGGTATCAAGCTAGTCTCATATAAATTGTTTGCAGGAATGAAACTGGGTCAATTGCTCGCAAAAGTCGTTCTAGCTTTGTTGCTGAGAGATTACGAGATTTGGCAGACCAAAGAGCACACGAGCTTTCTAGACCCACGTTCGACCTTCACGGCTGCGGGAAATGGAATTAATCTGCACTTCAAGAAGATATCCCACACAGCATGATATATACTTCTTGTGAATCATTTTTGAAATATTTTAATAAAATATTTTAACAATATTTCGTAAATATCTCTAAAACATTTTAAAATATTCTAGAAAAATATTTTACAAAAATATTTTTTAAATGTTACGCAAATATTATAAAAAATATTTTTATTAGACTAGTATGAAATATTTCATGAAAGATTTAAAACAAAGATTAACACAATAACATTTAAACGACACCCAACGATAAAGGGAACATGGCGACACTGATTAAATCGACATAGAACATTAAAGGTTAACACCCTGTTAACACCAAACCAACATCCAACGATGAGGATCAACCTCCACCCTACACTAAACATTGAGGCTTAATCCCCAACCTACACTTATTATTGAGAATAAACTCTCAATATACACTCATCATTGAGGATTAAATCCACAACTTACCTAAACCTTAATGGTTAACACTCAATCTACACTTAAATTTAAGTGTGGCACTTAACTTTGATGACAAACACTAAACTTACGCTCAAATTTGAGCGTTAACTCTCAAATTTGAGCGTAAGTTTAGTGTTAACACTCAAATTTGGGTGTTAACCATCAAAGTTGAGTGTATACTTTTTCATAAGGGTTTGTATTTACGTAACGCACAATATTGTCTTGTGTGTCTCAAGTGTCTTGTAAAACAAAGTTTGTACACTGTTATGGACTTGAGACACAAAATACATCGTTACACTACATCATCGTTAGATAATATATCTATTTCGTTTGAAAAAAATTATTAATATTGTGAATACTACTAAAATCTTGCTCAGAATTATCCTGTTCCACGTTGTTTCTTACTGGAGTAGTTCTTACTCCAATGTCAGACATAACCTCACGGACATTATTTACGATATCATCTACTTTCACTATTACTTTTGTTAATTACAATTTTCATTATTGTCACATTGTTTGCTGCTATTAATTTTTTTAAATTTCCGATGCTTTTTTATTCTAATAATAAGTTTGCGACATATTTGCGAGAAACTGAAAAGCACGCGGATGTGAACCGTGAACGCCAAAAACGAAACGTAATTTTAATGGCATATATCCGATCATACGCGGGCCAATATAAGACACCAAACATCGGTTAATCATAGTTTGCCCTGATTCGGGCCAAGCATTGGGGATGTTGCAAAGACTGATGGTATTCCTATATCCGCTTTTCTTCATAATGTCAGATTTATATGCTCTTTGATTCTGGTTTTTAATTGTCTTTTTGATTGTCCAACATATGTGGCATCACAATCAATACAACTTATCTTGCAAACGATTCCACAGTGTGCCGATTTTTCTAATTTGTCTTTGCCCGTTGTGATAAAATTGTTCAATTTAAACGGAATCATAAATGCCGGGCGAAAATTGATATTTTTAGTTAACGTTGTAAAATAACCTGAGATGGATTTGATATATGGTATTGTAAAATTAGGAGTCTTATTTTCTACAGTGACATTGTTATGTGATTGTATGTTATAAGCAAAGAATTTGATCCTATTTCTGATAGTAGAAAAAATGAACCCAAGCGGATATCCCCATTGTTTAATAGGGTGTTAATAACATCTTCTAAATTTTTCTTATAAAACTGTGGGTGTGACAGAAAGATGATCTTATCCGTAAGCCCATATATTACGCCTCTTTTGTGACAAAGTTGATGGTTTGAATTAAAATTTAAATATCTACCAGAGAATGTAGGTTTGTGGAAATGGTCGAAAATGATCCTGTTATCCTTTATGACAATAGTGACATCCAAAAAATTAAGTCTGCCCTCCTGTCCGATCTCACAAGTAAATTGCAGTCGTTCATGTAAGAAGTTAAAAATCTCAAATGTATTATTGATTTCATTACAAGGAGCATCCATTGCAATATCATCTACATACCGACAATAGAAATGTGGAACATAATTGGGATTGCAATCTGCTCGAGGTCGCACAACCATATCCGCCGCTATTGGTGACAGAGGAGAGCCCATCGGATTGCCAACATTTGTTTGTAAAATTTGTTGTTGAAAGTAAAATATGTCGAATTAAGAATTAGTTGGATTGCAATTATAAATTCGTTAAATGGAATGTCTGTGTGCTTCGAAATCTCACTCCATCTTTTTGTGATACTTTCCACTACCAAGTCTGTCGGAACATTAGTGAAAAGTGAAACGACATCCAATGATATTAGCGTATAATTGGAGTCGCAGGGGCATACCATTTAATTTGTTCACTAAATGGTAGCTAATTTTTAATATGGCTGAGAGATTCCGAAACACCTTTAGACAAAATATCATGTAAACAACAAGCAAGCATATACAACGGGCTACTTATGGATGATAGAATTATTCTAAGAGGATTGCCCGGCTTATGTATTTTAGGTAATCCATAAGCTCTCGGTAGAATACCGTCCGTGCAATTGAGTCTTCTATACATGGAGTGATCTATATATCCCTTATTCTTCCATCTTGTTATTAGAGAGCGTAACTCATTTGAGAGTTTTTTTTTTACTGGGTCTTTGTCAAATTACTTCGTAGATGGAAGTATCAGAGAGCGATGACTCCATTTCCCTTAAGTATTCAACCTTGTCCAAAACAACTGTGACACTATATAACCTTTATCGGTTCTTGTAAAAAGGATGCTGGAATGTTCCTTAATAAACTTTTTAGTTAAATATAAAGAAGTACGTGTTTGTTCTCCGCCAATGATAATTAACAAAAGGTGCATATATTTGATCGACTACTAATTGGCAAAAAAATAAAGTTATGTAAGGCACCGGTTCATATCATGCTCGCTGAGTTAACGTTGTATCGTCAGAACGGCACAGCAATTACATGCTTATGCAAGATACGAACCGGTGCCTTTAGAAAACTTTCTCTGCGTAATTAAGTTTTTCTTTGTTCGTGTTTGTTTTTTATTTTTGACAAACTTACTTACCTTTTTGACGAATTAATTTGTTTAGCACTCTGTGATTTTTCTATCAAAATCTCACCAACAGTTGACTGAGAATTCGTTTGATAATGGCACATTTTCCTCATCAAGTATTTTTAATTGTTACTCACAATTTAAATTCCGTACATTTATTAACCCAATGTATTGACGCTGCGATTTTTATAATTGTTTATTGTTAGATAACTTGAGAAGGACCCGAAGCCTGGATCGAAACGTCGTATAAAGTTATGTAATTTTTTGGCCAATTAGCATTCGATCAAATATATGCACCTTTTGTTTTTGGTTAAAGTTATCCGTCCCAAAATCACTTTATCGTTATGACTGAATATGATAATAATAAATACGATAATGGAATGGAACGAGAATGGAAGGAACATTGGTACCTAATTTCTAATTTTATGTCAATAATGTCGTAGAATGCGTTATACAATAAAATAAAATTCAGAACGGTCGTTACGGTATAACTATCGTTTACGCGGCAACGGCGAATGGCGACTGACGACGACTACTCGACAAGAAGTGCGCGCGTCTCTGTGCTAGTTCTACAGTGTTGCCAAAATAACTAAGGTTAGGAGCGTACATATTCCCAACAAATAATTAAGTTGTAGTCGAAACAAAATCACGAATTTTCTTGGTCAATTAAAATTGCAAGAGTAATATATTCACAGTGTCAAAATGCAAAAAGTCACACTAACTGTAAACGGGATTCTGCTGGCCGTTTTTTATTTAAATCAGCGAATCGATGAAATCGCCTCGTTTCTCACCGGTCCTCTCGCGGTTCTCCATCGCCGTCCAGAAGATTTTTTTTACGAAAGCAGAGTTGAAAAGCATCCTTGTACCGATCACTTCCACCAGTTCGGGCATGAAGAACACTGTTACGAGGGCAACCATCCTCTTGAATCCATAAAAGAACTGCTGAACTGCAGAATTATTTCCGAGTTACATATGAATCATCAACATTTAAAATCTTCGATCTGTTTAAATGTAGATCAATGATTTTGCCTCGTAGATTTCAAAAGACAAAAACAAACCAAGCAATTTATAATTCAAAAAGTTGCAATTTATAGTAAATTGTTTTTTTTTCTATGATTTTATTAGCTTTACTATTTACTTGATTGGTTCACTTCTGCTAATTTTTAAATGCGTAAAGGTGCTGTCACATGGCAGTCAGAAATTCGGAAAACGGAATTTCGGAAAAGTAACGGAAAGGGGGTCAACCAATCAGAGTCAACTCGATCGGTGCAATTTTTCAAGGGCCGGGCTCCCCATGGAACGACTTTTACGAAAAACTGAATGGCATTCTAACCTTAACATATTTTTAAATTAAAGAAATATTTATATAATTTTAGAGTACAATAAAAAATACGTTAAAGCTTTATTTTTTAATAGACTCTACTACTACGGTAAGTATCTTTTTTCTTCTAAAACAATAAAAATAATTTTTTTAATTTTTACTTATTCCGGAAATATCAGTCCATAAGGAGCCCAGTCACAAAAATTGTTACTTTTCCGAGATTCCATTTTCCGAATTTCTGACTGCCATGTGACAGCACCCTAATACGTTAAGTCGAAAACAAGTACCTGCGACCGAAAACTCAGTCGGATAGTAGAAGGAATCTATCTTGGTGCCGAGCGCGATTGAAGCGATCAGGTCGGTCGTGTACTTATAGTTGAGATCTTGGGCGTCCAACATCATCACGCTGTCGTGATTCGCAGATTGATCTTTTATATATTTCATCATGGGCTCTGCGGTCTCCAGCATCAACGGCAACATCTGCTTTAACTTGCCCCTCGTCAGGGTAGGAGTGATCTTGGTTCGCAGATATTTCCAGGCCGGGTTCTTCAGACCAAACAGATTTTTCATGCCGATACTGTCCTTTTGATTGGAGCCGGCGAAGTGGCGATCGGAGAAATTGTCAAAGTCGCGAATCATGAAGTGCTTAATGACATCTGGATCGCGTAGCAGCAGGCACGGCTTGTGGAAGATGTAGAAACCGACAAAGGGCGCGTCCGGACGGGCCATCTTGTGCAGGTCACCGATGTGCCATCCCGGTGCAGAACGGAAGAGCACGGCATCCTTGAAGTTGCCGAAGATCAGGTTGGGAGTAAGGAACTCGACGCCGCGTCTCTTCCAGTAGTTCACATACCTAAAAAAAAAAGAAAGTGGTAGTATTATACCTCGAAAAAACCTAAGTAACAAGTGGTACATCTTTATATCTCGAAAAATCTCGAAAAAATCTAAGCAGTAGTATCTTTATTTCCAAAAAATTATAACCCAAGTGATACACGTCACAAAATTATGTTACCTTATCAAAAAGAAGAGTCGCGCTTCAAGTGATCTATTACAATTACAAAAAAGATATGATATCTTTTTAAGTTAGAGCGCCAATTACAGAGAGAACATGTATATTGCCTCAAAAAATAATTGTTGCACTACATTGAAAAATCTTTACATTGTGTCAATTAGAAAAGAATGTATAATAACAATTTTATAAGATTAAAACATTATATTTAAATTTAACAAGGGAATACAAGATATTTAAATACAAAGTTATTTACATGTGTATTTTTTAACGGCCACAAAGATTTACAGAAGTAACAGTACAAAATAAAAATATTTTATTAAAATACATAAATTTTTCTTGTAAAAAAACTTGGGCGCTGCTAGACCTTTTAAATAAATAAAAACAACAATAAATAAAAATAATTCAGAGAAGAATACAATGGGAGTAATATTAAATGATTATCAGCGTGGATGTGGGAGTGAGTGATATGGGTGTGCGTGACTACGCGGACGGCGGATAATGCGGCTTATAATTAAGTATAGAATAAGTTTATTTATTTATTTAAAATTTCGAGGTCTAGCAGCGCCAAGTTTTTTTACAAGAAAAATTTATGTATTTTAATAAAATATTTTTATTTTGTACTGTTACTTCTGTAATTCTTTGTGGCCATTAAAAAATACACATGTAAATAATTTTGTATTTAAATATCTTGTATTCCCTTGTTAAATTTAAATAAAATTTTTTAATCTTATAAAATTGTTATTATACATTCTTTTCTAATTGACACAATGTAAAGATTTTTCAATGTAGTGCAACAATTATTTTTTGAGGCAATATACATGTTCTCTCTGTAATTGGCGCTCTAACTTAAAGAGATATCATATCTTTTTTGTAATTGTAATAGATCACTTGAAGCGCGACTCTTCTTTTTGATAAGGTAACATAATTTTGTGACGTGTATCACTTGGGTTATAATTTTTCGGAAATAAAGATACTACTGCTTAGATTTTTTCGAGATTTTTCGAGATATAAAGATCTACCACTTGTTACTTAGGTTTTTTCGAGGTATAATACTACCACTTTCTTTTTTTTTTAGGTAACAACATATACACTACTATACGTGTACTTGGCGCCTTTTTTACCTTTTTTTAAAAAAGGTAATTTTGTGCGGATATCACGCCTTTTTGTAGTATATTACGCATTGTATAAACAGTATGTACAGGATAAAGCTATTTGGAGGTATAATACTACCACTTTGTTTTTTTCGAGGTAACAACATAACAGGGTAACAACATAATACATATACACTATTATGTGTGTACTTGGCGCTCATTTTACCTTTTTTTTAAAAAAGTAATTTTGTACGGATATCACGCCTTTTTGTAATGTTACGCAACTTAATCTTATAAACAATATATCTTATAATTTCATAAACCGTATATAATACAAGGTATGAAGCTAAAAGTGTTACGGACTATTATTTCTAAAGAAAACAACAATTTAATATTTTGCTCAGTTTTTTAAAAATAATAATCTGTAACCCTTTTAGTTGTACACCTTGTATATATTTTTCAATTTCAACATAAAACATAATCGCAATAAAGCATGATTAATGTTAATAAGTCGTTAACTGTAAAATTCTTTATTTATTTTTATTTGCGTGTCTTACTGAATGTTGTTCGCAACTGTATATGTACCGATATCTTCAGGTATCGATATTTTTGATAATTATTTTTACGTCAGACATAATTTTAATTCATCCAATTTTTATTATGTCTAAACATAATTTTTGTCCAATTTTTATTATGTCTAGACATAATTTTAATTCAGCGATTTTTATTATGTCATGACATAATTTTAATTCTGCCGCTAGGGAAATTTTAAGTCGATTTTTATGAATCAAGCTTGAATTCAATGTTTAGGTTTAGGTGTCCCAGGTTGCCGATGACGAGGTCCACATAGCGCGCTCTATAGTTTTCGGTGTCCAGGTGTATTAATACCTTGAATTTGATGGCCACGTGTTCCAAGTTGCCGATGACGAGGTCCACATAGTGCGCTTCGTAGTTTTCGGTGTCTACATGTATTAATACCTCGAATTTGATATCTACGTGTCCTACATTGGGTGCGTTCAGCCGATACTTTGCTAGCCTAGCAATCGTGAGCAGTCGCTCGTTTTCGCTCGTTTCCTCTTTTTTGACTTACTGGATTAAAAAGAGAAGAAACGAGCAAAAACGAGCAACTGCTCACGATTGCTAGGCTAGCGGAGTATCGGCTGAACGCACCCATTCAGATTTAAAGTTATTAATACACCTAGACACCAAAAACTATGAAGCGCATTATGTGGACTTCGTCATCAGCAACCTGGGACACCTAAACATCAATTTCAAGGTATTAATACACGTAGACACCGAAAACTACGGAGCGCAATATGTGGACCTTGTCATCGGCAACCTGGGACACCTAAACATTGAATTCAAAATATTAATACACGTAGACACCGAAAACTACGGAGCGCACTATGTGGATCTTGTCATCGGCAACCTGGGACACCTAGACATCAAATTCATCGTACAATTACACCTGGACACCGAAAACTATGAAGCGCACTATCTGGATCTCGTCATCGGCAACCTGGGACACGTGAACATCAAATTCGAGGTATTATTACACCTAGACACCGAAAACTACGGAGCGCAATATCTGGACCTCGTCATCGGCAACCTGGGACACGTGGACACCGAAAACTACGGAGCGCACTATGTGGACCTTGTCATCGGCAACCTGGGATACCTAGACATCGAATTCAACGTACGATTACACCTGGACACCGAAAACTATGAAGCGCATTATCTGGATCCCGTCATCGGCAACCTGGGACTCGTGGACATCGAATTCAAGATATTAATACACGTATACACCAAAAACTACGGAGCACACTATGTGGACCTCGTCATCGGCAACCTGGGACACGTAGACATCGAATTCAACGTATTATTACACCTGGACACCGAAATCTATGAAGCGCATTATCTGGATCCCGTCATCGGCAACGAGACACGTGGACATCGAATTCAAGATATTAATACACGTAGACACCAAAAACTACGGAGCGCACTGTGTGGACCTCGTCATCGGCAACCTGGGTCACGTAGACATCGCATTCAACGTATTATTACACCTGGACACCGAAAACTACGAAGCGCACTGTGTGGACCTCGTCATCGGCAACCTGGGACACGTAGACATCGAATTCAACGTATTATTACACCTGGACACCGAAATCTATGAAACGCATTATCTGGATCCCGTCATCGGCAACCTGAGACACGTGGACATCGAACTCAAGATATTAATACACGTAGACACCGAAAACTACGAAGCGCACTGTGTGGACCTCGTCATCGGCAACCTGGGACACGTAGACATCGAATTCAACGTATTATTACACCTGGACACCGAAAACTACGAAGCGCACTGTGTGGACCTCGTCATCGGCAACCTGGGACACGTAGACATCGAATTCAACGTATTATTACACCTGGACACCGAAATCTATGAAGCGCATTATCTGGATCCCGTCATCGGCAACCTGAGACACGTGGACATCGAATTCAAGATATTAATACACGTAGACACCAAAAACTACGGAGCGCACTGTGTGGACCTCGTCATCGGCAACCTGGGACTCGTGGACATCGAATTCAAGATATTAATACACGTAGACACCAAAAACTACGGAGCACACTATGTGGACCTCGTCATCGGCAACCTGGGACACGTAGACATCGAATTCAACGTATTATTACACCTGGACACCGAAATCTATGAAGCGCATTATCTGGATCCCGTCATCGGCAACCTGGGACTCGTGGACATCGAATTCAAGATATTAATACACGTAGACACCAAAAACTACGGAGCACACTATGTGGACCTCGTCATCGGCAACCTGGGACACGTGAACATTGAATTCAAGGTATTAATACACGTAGACACCAAAAACTACGGAGCGCACTATGTGGACCTTGTCATCGGCAACCTGGGATACCTAGACATCGAATTCAATGTACGATTACACCTGGACACCGAAAACTATGAAGCGCATTATCTGGATCCCGTCATCGGCAACCTGGGACTCGTGGACATCGAATTCAAGATATTAATACACGTAGACACCAAAAACTACGGAGCACACTATGTGGACCTCGTCATCGGCAACCTGGGACACGTAGACATCGAATTCAACGTATTATTACACCTGGACACCGAAATCTATGAAGCGCATTATCTGGATCCCGTCATCGGCAACCTGAGACACGTGGACATCGAATTCAAGATATTAATACACGTAGACACCAAAAACTACGGAGCGCACTGTGTGGACCTCGTCATCGGCAACCTGGGTCACGTAGACATCGCATTCAACGTATTATTACACCTGGACACCGAAAACTACGAAGCGCACTGTGTGGATCTCGTCATCGGCAACCTGGGACACGTAGACATCGAATTCAACGTATTATTACACCTGGACACCAAAATCTATGAAGCGCATTATCTGGATCCCGTCATCGGCAACCTGAGACACGTGGACATCGAATTCAAGATATTAATACACGTAGACACCAAAAACTACGGAGCGCACTGTGTGGACCTCGTCATCGGCAACCTGGGACACGTGGACATCGAATTCAATGTATTAATACACGTAGACACCGAAAACTACGGAGCGCACTATGTGGACCTTGTCATCGGCAACCTGGGACACCTAGACATCGCATTCAACGTACGATTACACCTGGACACCGAAAACTATGAAGCGCATTATCTGGATCCCGTCATCGGCAACCTGGGACACGTGGACATCGAATTCAAGATAATAATACACGTAGACACCAAAAACTACGGAGCGCACTATGTGGACCTCGTCATCGGCAACCTGGGACACGTGGACATCAAATTCAAGGTATTAATACACGTAGACACCGAAAACTACGGAGCGCACTATGTGGACCTCGTCATCGGCAACCTGGGACACCTAGACATCGAATTCATCGTACGATTACACCTGGACACCGAAAACTACGAAGCGCACTGTGTGGACCTCGTCATCGGCGACCTGGGACACGTGGACATCGAATTCAACGTATTATTACACCTGGACACCGAAAACTACGAAGCGCACTGTGTGGACCTCGTCATCGGCAACCTGGGACACGTGGACATCGAATTCAAGGTATTAATACACGTAGACACCGAAAACTACGGAGCGCACTATGTGGACCTCGTCATCGGCAACCTGGGACACCTAGACATCGAATTCAACGTACGATTACACCTGGACACCGAAAACTACGAAGCGCACTGTGTGGACCTCGTCATCGGCAACCTGGGACACGTGGACATCGAATTCAACGTATTATTACACCTGAACACCGAAAACTACGAAGCGCACTGTGTGGACCTCGTCATCGGCAACCTGGGACACGTGGACATCGAATTCAAGGTATTAATACACGTAGACACCGAAAACTACGGAGCGCACTATGTGGACCTCGTCATCGGCAACCTGGGACACCTAGACATCGAATTCAACGTACGATTACACCTGGACACCGAAAACTATGAAGCGCACTATCTGGATCTTGTCATCGGCAACCTGGGACACGTGAACATTGAATTCAAGGTATTAATACACGTAGACACCGAAAACTACGGAGCGCACTGTGTGGACCTCGTCATCGGCAACCTGGGTCACGTAGACATCGCATTCAACGTATTATTACACCTGGACACCGAAAACTACGAAGCGCACTGTGTGGATCTCGTCATCGGCAACCTGGGACACGTAGACATCGAATTCAACGTATTATTACACCTGGACACCAAAATCTATGAAGCGCATTATCTGGATCCCGTCATCGGCAACCTGAGACACGTGGACATCGAATTCAAGATATTAATACACGTAGACACCAAAAACTACGGAGCGCACTGTGTGGACCTCGTCATCGGCAACCTGGGACACGTGGACATCGAATTCAAGGTATTAATACACGTAGACACCGAAAACTACGGAGCGCACTATGTGGACCTTGTCATCGGCAACCTAGGACACCTAGACATCGCATTCAACGTACGATTACACCTGGACACCGAAAACTATGAAGCGCATTATCTGGATCCCGTCATCGGCAACCTGGGACACGTGGACATCGAATTCAAGATAATAATACACGTAGACACCAAAAACTACGGAGCGCACTATGTGGACCTCGTCATCGGCAACCTGGGACACGTGGACATCAAATTCAAGGTATTAATACACGTAGACACCGAAAACTACGGAGCGCACTATGTGGACCTCGTCATCGGCAACCTGGGACACCTAGACATCGAATTCAACGTACGATTACACCTGGACACCGAAAACTACGAAGCGCACTGTGTGGACCTCGTCATCGGCGACCTGGGACACGTGGACATCGAATTCAACGTATTATTACACCTGAACACCGAAAACTACGAAGCGCACTGTGTGGACCTCGTCATCGGCAACCTGGGACACGTGGACATCGAATTCAAGGTATTAATACACGTAGACACCGAAAACTACGGAGCGCACTATGTGGACCTCGTCATCGGCAACCTGGGACACCTAGACATCGAATTCAACGTACGATTACACCTGGACACCGAAAACTATGAAGCGCACTATCTGGATCTTGTCATCGGCAACCTGGGACACGTGAACATTGAATTCAAGGTATTAATACACGTAGACACCGAAAACTACGGAGCGCACTTTGTGGACCTTGTCATCGGCAACCTGGGACACCTAGACATCGCATTCAACGTACGATTACACCTGGACACCGAAAACTATGAAGCGCATTATCTGGACCTTGTCATCGGCAACCTGGGATACATAGACATCAAATTCAAGCTTGATTCATAAGAATCGACTTAAAAATTCCCTAGCGGCTCTTTCTGCCAAGCATTGAGAATCTACTTTTCCGTTGACTCAATATTTATTATATATATACCTAATTTTTACTTAAATAGAAATCTTCTTCCTGACCGATAAGTTTATCGACCTAATTTTGAAATACGCGCGCGATATCGAAACTGGCGATACCTGCGCCGCCAGCGTCGAAAAAGTGAAAGGGACGTTTCTCTGATAATCATAATAATATTGAATGAGAGCGTTAGGAGGAGTATCTTAAAAATAAATTTTCACATTTGGACTTTGCGTCGCAATATCTCCGCTCGTAAGGCACGTAGCGGAATATTATGAGAGAAACCCCCCCCTAATTGGACCCCAAGCTATCGATCAAGCCTACTTAGAACTTGATCCGTTCACTCGTTATCGAGATCTCAACATCTCGGGTACTCGCAACCCGTCGCGTCGCGTAAAAGAGTCACGGTCGGTCTCGCTCCGCGTGTACTTGGCGCGAGACACTACCGTGTCTCTTGATTATAACTGAATGATAGGCCAATATTATGCATATAAAATAAAGCAGTTCTTATTTTAATTTTGAACACAATTTTAATCAGCTTCAGTTTGAAGCTCAAAAAGTTATTAGTAATATTAAAAGTAGATATCTGCACGATAAAATCTAAGTAATAATTATTATTTAATCTAACTTTTAAATTTTATTATAAATAATTATAATTTAATCTAAATGAGAAATCTAATTTTAAATAACTATTAAATATTATCTAATCACTTTTTTACTCACCTAGCATATATCCAGAATAGCACTATCACTGTAACGATGAATATGAGAGTGATCAGCATGATGTATTGTCTTTTCTTTCACGTTTAAGTAACTGACTCAAGCGGACTTCTCCACCGGCTTTATAAACGATAAGCGATTGCTCGCCTACTTCATAGTCCTATTTGGATCATGCAATGCGTTGAAGAGGGACGAAAACAATTGTGAGAAAGCAGAGTAGCTGGAAAAGAAATTCATGAAGTTACACAGCAATCGCAGTCTTTTCCTTATCGCTTCCTATCCTGTTCAATAATCTCGATAATCATCGAAATGACATATATTTCGTACAATTACAGATAAAGAAAAAGTGAAATGACGAATAAATCTCTTATTAACAGATAGTTACTTTATCGTCAGTTTCGGTACGAGTCGTGCGATTCTTTGGGGATTTATATTTGTCTTCAAGGTTCTTTTTTCAAACGCACATTTTTATCCTTCAAATACTCTTTTCCTGGGTTATATAGTTCTGAGAGTGTTATGTGAGTGTTATCTGAGAGTGTTATATTTTCTATATTATACAAGAACTTTGAACTTTTACATCTTTTATTTTTTGTATACACACAATAATTTTGGTGTTTGGAATATCTCTTTTTCTATTGCTATTATAAAAGAATTAGAAAGTGAATAAAGTGAATAAAGCGAAGCAAGCAAGCGAATATCAAAAAAATGCGAGGCGACTCACCGTGTCGTTGCCCGGCGCCTCCTGGGTGTCGACGTCGTCCTCCCGTTGACGAGATCTCTGGCGTGCAAGGCGAAAGCATGCAACAGTCCGGTATAGCAAGCGGGCACGGACAGGCAGGTATAGCAAGCAGGCACAGATAGGCAGGATAGCAAGCAGTCACAGATAGGCAGGATATCAAGCGATTAGGCCTTCGTGGTCTGCGATGGGCGACCGAGCACTCCAAGTTTGCACATGCAAAACGGTAACGTGTGAGCTTCACGACGTTCGACTGACGAGTCCTCTCTTCCGTTCTCCGGCTCGCGCACCTGCGAAGTACGGCGCGAGCGAGTACCGAATTCTTCTCATAATTGGGGATGCCACCCGTGGGCGGGCAGCACGAGTCGGGTGAGTCGCGCGAATATCGACAAGTGTACTAATCGCGATCCACCGACGTTTCGCTAATAGGCGCGATAATTTAACCCGGTATAACTAATCAATACAAGAACCGTACAATTAACAATGTGAAACGACAACACGAAATCAATCCTATAATCAACTACTATTTACACTATGATACACGGCGGTGCGCCAAACACGATGATTAACGAAATTGACAATAGAGAAATCAGAGAGCCAGTCCATCATATAGTCGAGAGAATTTGAAGGTAAAGTAGTAGAAAATAACATCAATTGGTCAAGATATGGTAAAAAGCAATCGATAATATAATAATTTTATGGTCGAAGATAGTCATGTATACCCACACAGCACAAAGCTCTGATTGAGCTCCCAGGGAGTACATTTTGCTGAGCTCCCGGGGAACTTACCAAATTCGACAAAACAAGCTCCCAAGGAGTGCATTTTGCTCAGCTTTCGGTGGAGCTTACCAAATTCGACAAAACAAGCTCCCAGGGAGTGCATTTTGCTGAGCTGCCGAGGAACTTACCAAATTCGACAAAACAAGCTTCCAAGGAGTTGATTTTGCTGAGCTCCCGGGGAACTTACCAAATTCGACAAAACAATTAAGCTTCCAAGAAGTTCATTTGGCTGAGCTCCCGGGAAACTTACCAAATTCCACAAAACAAGCTCCCAGGGAGTGCATTTTGCTCAGCTTTTGGTGGAGCTTACCAAATTCGACAAAACAAGCTCCAAAGGAGTTCATTTTGTTGAGCTCCCGGGGAACTTACCAAATTCGACAAAACAAGCTCCCAAGGAGTGCATTTTGCTCAGCTTTCGGTGGAGCTCACCAAATTCGACAAAACAAGCTCCCAGGGAGTGCATTTTGCTGAGCTGCCGAGGAACTTACCAAATTCGACAAAACAAGCTTCCAAGGAGTTCATTTTGCTGAGCTCCCGGGGAACTTACCAAATTCGACAAAACAATTAAGCTTCCAAGAAGTTCATTTGGCTGAGCTCCCGGGAAACTTACCAAATTCCACAAAACAAGCTCCCAGGGAGTGCATTTTGCTCAGCTTTTGGTGGAGCTTACCAAATTCGACAAAACAAGCTCCAAAGGAGTTCATTTTGTTGAGCTCCCGGGGAACTTACCAAATTTGACAAAACAAGCTCCCAAGGAGTGCATTTTGCTCAGCTTTCGGTGGAGCTTACCAAATTCGACAAAACAAGCTCCCAGGGAGTGCATTTTGCTGAGCTGCCGAGGAACTTACCAAATTCGACAAAACAAGCTTCCAAGGAGTTCATTTTGCTGAGCTCCCGGGGAACTTACCAAATTCGACAAAACAATTAAGCTTCCAAGAAGTTCATTTGGCTGAGCTCCCGGGAAACTTACCAAATTCCACAAAACAAGCTCCCAGGGAGTGCATTTTGCTCAGCTTTTGGTGGAGCTTACCAAATTCGACAAAACAAGCTCCCAAGGAGTTCATTTTGTTGAGCTCCCGGGGAACTTACCAAATTCGACAAAACAAGCTCTCAAGGAGTTCATTTTTCTGAGCTCCCGGGAAACTTACCAAATTCGACAAAACAAGCTCCCAGAAAGTGCCAGCACCCCTGAGTCACATATATTGAAGCGTTGGGGAGGGATCGGCGTATTCGGACCGCCATTTAAGGGTGCCAAGGGATCGCCGCAAAAGCGAGGGGCCAGAGAACGCGAGGATCTGTCACGAATTCGCGAGTCCGTCCCTGATTGGCCCGCGTTACCGCGCCGAGAGGCCGCGCACCCCCGGAGTGGGGTTCGCCATCGATTCCGCTATCGAGCGAATTTACTCGAGCACTTCCTGGTCGTCCTCCGGCGTGACACGTCGACGTTTGATTAAACGCTTTCGATCGCGCCCGGCTATCGAGCCGCATCGTGGTGACGAAGTCGAGGCCTGTGACTACGGTATCCCACAGCGCTCGAGGGAGCAGACTTTTCGGTGAAGTTGCCGTACACTCTTCGCGTGTGTAAAGCCATGACACCGTTTTCCATAGGTCGCGTCCTCGCTCGACTGCCGAAACCGTAGTGTTAACTCGCCGACAAGGCGTATATTTCGCGTTAGTGATCGGCGTCGAGAGCGAGGGGTTCCAGGATAGTCTTGTTGGCTACGGGGATCGCGGATTAAAGTCGTAGGCTCCTGAAAATCGCGGTAGGATACCCCAGCTCAATCGTATGTAAAATGTGTGAAAAGTCATAATGGTTCGAATTGGTGGCAAAACTGCAACCAAACACGTGAACAACATTTTGAGTACTATATTTTTAAATGCGTTGGCGCGTGATTATTCATGGACAGGGCGGAAAAAAACATTTGCCTTTCAAGAGATAAAAATGACTAAAACTCTCATTGATATATAATTTATCCGTACTTATGTACATATTCTCTTTATATAATATTGTTGCGTGCGCGCTGCCCGGTATACTTCCCTGACTCCGAGCTGAAGCGTGCAACGGGCCGACTTTCGTCAAGATGCGAATCGCCCTTAGTAACGCCTGTTTAGAAATGTTGATTGCCCGATGTTCAATTAAATATTGATTTTCTACCAGATGTTGTTTATACCTGATGTTCAGATTTAGCTGGGATACCGTCACGTTCGGACGTGTCATCCCGAGCTCCCTGTATTATCGAGCCATTTATTAAAGAAGTTTCTTTCGGAAATAACGACGAGTCTTTCTTTATTTCTGTGAGAGTGACGGAGTGCGCGCCGCGAGTGCTTGTGAAAGAGTGAGAGACCCGGCGAGCGCAACATTTTGGGGGCTCGTCCGGGATTGAGGAAAGACGAGCCGCGCTAAACGGAATATGACCTCGACCGCTCCCACAAGGAAACGACTCCGGGCAGCGACTCCTCCACTGATCCCAGAGATGACGGCGGAGGTGATCACGCTTCAGGCGGTGATGCAGGAGATCCGCGAGATGCGCGCGGAGCGCACGCAGAGAGAAGCCGAATTCGCGGCGATGGTGAAGCAGCGTGACGACGAGCTACGCCGAATCCAGGAGAGGATCTCACAGCTAAGTCCCTCCAATAATTTTGCTTCGGGCGAAAACGCGAGTAGCGCGACGCGAGTGACGGGCGCGAGTATAGACGCGTCCGGGGACCAAATCTTTCGCGGCATTAAATTGAAGCCCGATACTTACGACGGGACCGCGCCGTTACGCTAGTTTCTTTCGCAATTCTCGCTCATCGCCGTCGCAAATAAGTGGAATGAGACGGAAAAGGCCATCGTATTGGCATCGTGTTTACGTGGGAAAGCGCGTTCATTGCTTGATTCTTTTGCCGACGGGATTGAATCCCTCTCTTACGCGGAGTTAAAGGCAAAATTGGAGCTGCGTTTCGGGGAAAGCGAACTTACACAAAACTATTATCTCCAATTTACTAATCGAAGACAGCGTCCGGGCGAAGATTTCGCAACGCTGGGTGCAGATCTGGAGAGATTGTCGCAAAAAGCGTACCCCGAATGTTCGCATGAAGTTCGCGATAAAATCGCGAGCTCACAATTCGTCGCCGCGTTGTCCGACGGTTTCGTGAAGCGTACCCTTCAAGTCGAGGGAGTAACGTCGCTTCGAATAGTGATCGAGCGTTCGAAGACGCTCAGATTTATCAATCAGTCTGAGTCTGAGCCCGTACTCTAATCGTTTATTGTATGTTCTTTGTTCAATTTTTCTGCGTTTAAAAATGTTGTGTTACAGATTCCAACATCGATTTGAAGGCATGGCGACAGGGGAACTGAAGAAGTTGCTCCTGAGAAATTTTTCTGACTGTCTCTCTCACGGTTTTTGACCGTGGTTTTCCCGTGAGACTGAGGGCGAATGCCGAGACAGGGGACAGAGTGCTCTTAGAGCGATGGGTCCACGGAAGCTATCCCCCTCTGATCCCGAAGAAAGAAGACCCAAGCACGCAAGACTCAAGAGGGAAGAGGAACACCGGCGGCGAAGCCCGGGGTTGAGCAGGATCTTCGCGTGGAGCCTGGCCAGCTTTATAAGAAGAGGCCTTGAGAAAACCCGGAGACGAGGAATGGACGGAGCCCGGTAACCTGAGGCAGCAGCCCAGGGTAGGGCAGGAAACCGTCCAAGGAGCAGTCTCCAAGGAATTTTAGCAAGCTGCCTCTCTGATTGTCGGGACGACAATCTGAAGAAGGGGGGCAGTGTTGCGTGCGCGCTGCCCGGTATACTTCCCTGACTCCGAGCTGAAGCGTGCAACGGGCCGACTTTCGTCAAGATGCGAATCGCCCTTAGTAACGCCTGTTTAGAAATGTTGATTGCCCGATGTTCAATTAAATATTGATTTTCTACCAGATGTTGTTTATACCTGATGTTCAGATTTAGCTGGGATACCGTCACGTTCGGACGTGTCATCCCGAGTTCCCTGTATTATCGAGCCATTTATTAAAGAAGTTCCTTTCGGAAATAACGAAGAGTCTTTCTTTATTTCTGTGAGAGTGACGGAGTGCGCGCCGCGAGTGCTTGTGAAAGAGTGAGAGACCCGGCGAGCGCAACAATATAATTAATTAATGAGAGAGAGAGATATATATTATAATTTTATACAGAGACGATTTTAAAAGAACACCCCGAACACCCCAACACAAACCAAAGTAAGATAAAAATAAAGTTATGGTATGGTTTTACCATGCCGGTGATAGATAGAAAAAAAGCATGCCATCCGTGTGGGATCCCCTCCTGTAACGTCTCAAAAGAAAAACGACGACATAATGTGCTTAATTAATTTTTTTATGTCGCCTGTTAATCAAGACAACGTCAACACGATCGATTAGCGAGATTATAACACAAGATAGATTTAGAAAGTTCTTAATTAAAACAAGTTATTCATGTTTTTTAATCTATTACAAATAAGTTTCCGCCGTTTTTTTTATCAAAAATTGGGCATTTATTGTGAAAGAACGGTACCTTATGTTTCAATCAAAGTATTGTCCATCGCTAGCCACTACTTTTTCCCATCTTTCTGGCAGGATATGGATACCGCGTCGGAAGAACGCTTCATCTTTTGAGGCTATCCACAAATTGATCCAATTTTTGGCATCTTCATATGATGTAAAGTGCTGCTCAGACAGGCCGTGCGCCATCGATCGAAACAAATGGTAATCAGAGGGAGCAATGTCTGGTGAATACGGCGGGTGGGGTAAAACTTCCCAATTGAGTGTTTTCAAGTAAGTTTTGACAGGTGCCGCAACATGTGGACGATCATTATCATGCAGGAGAATAATTTTATCGTGTCTGGAGTAGTAGTGGGCGCGTTTTTCCTTGAGTGCTCGGCTCAATCTCATCAATTGTGTTTGGTAGACAGCCCCCAGTAATGGTTTCGTTTGGTTTGAGCAACTCATAATACACGATACCAAGCTGATCCCACCAAATACACAACATGAGTTTTTTTCCATGAATATCCGGCTTGGTTGTCGATGTTGAAGCATGGCCAGGTGGTCCCCATGATTTCCTTCTCTTTGAGTTATTGTAGTGGATCCATTTTTTATCACCAGTGACTATACGATGCAAAAAACCCTTTCGTTTATGCCTGGCAAGCAGCATTTCACATGTGCAAAATCGGCGTTCAACGTTTCTCGGCTTCAGTTCATATGGAACCCAAATTCCTTTCTTCTGAATCATTCCCAACGATTTTAAACGATGTGAAATTGCTTGTTGAGTCACTCCTAATGTAAGTGCAAGTTCTTTTTGCGTTTGGCACGAATCTTCCTCCAATAATGCTTCCAATTCCGTGTCTTCGTACACTTTCGGTCTTCCGCTACGTTCTTTGTCCTCGACGTCAAAATCACCGTTCTTAAATTTTTGAAACCATTCACGACAACTTCTCTCACTTAAAGCAGCCTCATCATATGCTTCTACAAGCAATCGATGCGCCTCAGCTGCAGATTTTTTCAAATTAAAGAAATAAATCAAAAGTTCCCGCAAATAACGCTTATTCGGCTCAAAATTCGACATTTTCGCACGAACAGAATTATGTGATGCCGATACAGTCTGATACTATGTCAAGTTTATGGTGTTGTCAGATGTCCAACCTTACGATATAATAACACTTTACATCTGACAATTTCAACCATAACCTCCTGGTAGGGCCATCTATTGTAAAACGGCAGAGACTTATTTGTACACCTAATAATTATTATTGCAAATTATTATTATTAATGTATTTTTGTATGCGTAAAATATATATTTTTTATTTCAAGATATAATATAATAATTAAAATGTTTCTAATAATTATATAAAATATATATAGTGATTAGTACAAATAAGAATCCCGCGAAAGCGGATTGAGAAGCTCTCGGCGAGCTTTGCTTGCGAACTATTTTTGCAAGAAGCTCTCAAAACACGATTTCTGAGCTCTTACGAGCGCAAATAAAACTTTATGCGAACTATAGATGCTTTCCATTTACATCAAAACTCAGATAAATCTCACTTCTGTCTTTCTTCAACATTCATGTTAAAGAAAGACAGAAGTAAGATTTATCTGAGCTTTGATGTAAATAGAAAGCACCTAATGTCGCTGCTTTTAGGCAGCTCACAATAGTGGACGTACGAGCTTCCGGGGAGCTTATATAGAAGCTTCCCGGGAACTACTTTGAAGCTCGCAGGGAGCTATTAAAACATGATTTCTGAACTTCTTGCGAGCTTCGATGAAACTCCCAGAGCGGGCATATGAGCTCCTGGGGAGCTCCGTGCGAGTTCTTTTGAAGTTCAAATAAAACTTGTGAAAAATTTTATAAGCTCCTCAGGAACTCCCCGGGAGCTCCCCGTGCTGCTTCTAAGCAGCTCGCAATAGTGGACGTACGAGCTCCCGGGGAGCTTATATGGAAGCTTCCCGGGAATTACTTTGAAGCTCCCAAGGAGCTCTCAAAAGAGAGAGCGGACATAGGAGCTCCCGGAGAGCTCCGTGCGAATTATTTTGAAGTTCAAATAAAGCTTGTGAAAAATTTTATAAGCTCCTCAGGAACTCTTCGGGAGCTCCCCGTGCTGTGTGGGTATGTTAATTAAAAGATGAGAACTGTGGAATATAGCTAGAACAATAACTGAAGTCGAGGAAAATTAAGTAATCAAGAGACACGGTAGTGTCTCCACAAGTACACGCGGAACGAGACCGACCGTGACTCTTTTATGCGACGCGACGGGTTGCGAGTTCCCGAGATGTTGAGATCTCGATAACGAGTGAACGGATCAAATTCTAAGTAGGCTTGATCGATAGCTTGGGGTCCAATTAGGGGAGGGGGGTTCTCTTATAATATTCCGCTACGTGCCCTACGAGCGGAGATATTGCGACGCAAAGTCCAAATGTGTGTGAAAAATTTTTAAGATACTCCTCCTCCTTTCTCCTAATGCCGCGACGTCTTATATGATAGCTTTATATCTTTTTCACAAAATTGTATTATCTAACTTAACTCAAGTGACATGTATTTCAAAAAAGAGATGTGAAATCTTTAATTTCTTTTTTACAAAATTATATTACCTAACTTAACTCAAGTGACATGTATTTCAAAAAAAGATGTGAAATCTTTAAATTAAATTGCGCCAATTGTAAACAGAATATGTATATTGCTTTGAAAGATAATTGTTATGCAACTACTTTAAAGAAATAAAACCCAAGTGGTATCTTCGTATTCCTATTCAAGGGTCTTCCTATTCTAAACCCAAGTGATAATAGCTTCATAATTCTCTTTAACAAATTTTTAATATAACAAAGAATCATTTTAATTACAAAGAATTAAAGAAGTAACAGTACAAAATAAAAATATTTAATTAAAACAAAATAAATAAATTTTTCTTGTAAAAAAACTTGGCGCTGTTTTTTTACTCCTGTCGCATTCTTCCCTAAATTATGTTTATTGTTTTTTATTCAATCAAAAATCTTAGTACTAATGTTTAAATTTTAATGTTTAAATTAAAACTTACGACGTATTTCAAAGAAGTTATTTTAATGGATTCCTTTCTTTGTTTCTCTCGTATTCTCTGCTTCTCTGCTTCTGTTACAAATCGATAGTTACAAGAAATAGTGCGAGATTGTAATACATTAATATATTTTGACTGTGTTTATAAACAATGTATATATTTACCTAATATGTGCTAAGACGACTGCTAACTCAGAAACGCAACGAGAATGGAATATTACTATCGTAATGTTATTTCTGTAAGCAATATATATATTATTGTTATCATACTAATTGCGTCATTATTTTACGTAAACCTAATATCTACATAAATGTTCTATATCTAAACTACTGGAAAATTATATATATAATTCATCGTAATAGCCTTCATTTTTTAAATAACCATACAATTTTTGTCATAAATGTGTGTCTAAAAATAAATGTATAATTTATGTAAAAAATTCAAAAACTGTCTAAAACATAATAAAATTATTAAAATATTGAATTTAAATAATTTTTGTTAGTTTTTTTGTTAACTTTATTTATTTTTAGATATACCTATGTAATTTGTTTTTTGATGCAATATTTTCGAGTGGTATTTCTATTTCGAGATGATAGAGTAAGTAGTAGAAATAAAAATAGCAAATCCGGATTTTCATAATAGATGGATCGTAATCTCGCTTTTGCATGACCAATTTTCACAGCGTATTTTCGACAACTTTCCACAAGAAATGCATGCTGCATTGTTAATTTTTTATTACTGTTTTTACTGATTACATTTATTGCTTCCTCATAGAGGAAGCTTTATTTTCGTGATTTTCGTATATGAACCTTTGATTGTGTATAAAGTTGGGTCTAGTCAACCAAATTTAAAAAAAATATATATGAAATAGGGGTAGAAGAAACCAACGAAGAGATTGGTTTTTGAGTTATTTCTGCCAATATGTTCAGATTGTTGTAAAACGTCGAAATATCGCCTAAAAAAAATGTCCGTATGTGTGTATGTATGTGTGTGTGTGTGTGTGTGTGTGTGTGTGTGTGTGTGTGTGTGTGTGTGTGTGTGTGTGTGTATGTGCACATTTGATGTTGTGGTTGCTCTAACTTCCGCAAATATTGAGGTTTTGGGCTGTTTTTTTTTTTAATCGATAGAGTATTATTCAAGGAAGGTTAGTATTGAATTTGACAATGATCGGTAAAGGGGTTCTTTTTTAAAAAAATTTTAAATTTTTTTTAGAAATGTTCGTAGTTGCTCTAACTTTCGCAAATATTGAGATATCGGGCTGTTTTTTTTTTTTAATCGATAGAGTATTATTTAAGGAAGGTTGGTATTGAATTTGACGATGATCGGTAAAGGGGTTCTTTTTTAAAAAAATTTTAAATTTTTTTAGAAATGTCCGTGGTTGCTCTAACTTCCGCAAATATTGAGATATCAGCCTGTTTTTTTTTTAATTGATAGAGTTAAAAGCCATTTTGTAATTTTGTTTAATCATAATTAATATTCACTTACTCTGTAAACAAATTCTTCTATATCCCTCTATCTTTCCCTCCGTTTTTCCTCTACGATAGCAATATCGTTATTAAATCTTAAATAATTATAAATATGCTTCTTCCAATAAACATTTACACTATTTTAAATAATTTATTAAAGACATGTTTTAATCTCCAAAAATGTTTATAAAAAAAATTTAACAATTTATTTAAATATGTTTTCATGCATTTCCTTTTTTCTTTTTCGGTTTTCTTTCTTTTTCTTTTTCAGGTTCGTCTCCACTGTCATCTTTAAATTTTTGTTTTTTTTCTCTTTCTGTTTTATTTCTTCCGCCATTTGAATATCTTTATATTCTATAAAATAACATAATTTATTACAGTAAATTCTTAGCGAAAATTCTGTCAGTGTATAAATATCATGGCTTTTAATATTAATAGTTTAAAGATCCGCACACACGCGCGCGCACCACGCGCACACGCGTGTGTTGCGCTAATACATCGTTGAATTAATTAACCTTTAACAATGCATTAGCGCAACACGCCCGTGTTATTACAAACAATTCTAAAATTTTGTTATATTTAATATTCACTTACTTTTGTGAATTTTTTTCAAAAATTCACAATACACGATACGTTTTATCTGTGATACGTTTTCATAATATTTTATCATGTTATCAATAAGTTCCTCGTCTTTTATCATCATTTCTATTAATGCTTTATTCCAACCGTCATCCAATACTAAAATTTTAAAAGATTAAATATATTCTATTTATATTTATATTTATATTAAACATATTACACATGCATATATATATATATATATATATATATATATATATATATATATTATATTGTTGCGCTTGACCGCGCGTTAGCAGCACACACTTTCACGCACTCACTCGCGAACGCGGCGCGCAATCCCGTTACCGGGAATAAAAACTCACAAATAGAAAAAAACTCGTTTAATGCAGTAATGTAATAGAACAATGGCTCGTGAACACGTCTGAACGGTTCGAAGGCCCGGCGGACAATCTAGCAGACGGCAGAAGTAAACAAACAAACGCAACAGCTCGTCGTCAAGGCTCGACGTCACGCAGCGCTTCGCGACTGCTTTTTGGGTTTCTACCGGGCGTCTCGGCACGGGCGCAACACTGCCCCCCCCCCTCTTCTTAGATTGTCGCCCCGACAATCAAAGAGGAACAGCGCCCAGACGAGTACAGCTTCTTGCCGCCACGACCTTCTCCTCACAATCGACCTCTGAGAAGAGCTGGCCAGACTCTCCCAAGCCGTATTCAGGAGGGCCGTCCGCACTGTCTCGCCCTCGAGTCCTCCGGTACTCCGAAATGTCGTCCTCTTCCTCGACCGCTGCTCTCCCGCAAAATCTTCGGACAAGGGGGGGGGGAAACTTCCCGTGGACCCTGCGCCCCGCAGGGCTCCCCAGGTCCCCGCCGGCATTCGCCCTATGGCCCACGGGAAAACCACGGGTCAAAAACCGTGGGCAGGCGGTCCACGTCGGATTGGGAGTTCTGGCTGTCGATCTGCCATACGTGGAGACTCCTATCGATCTCACCAACACATGCCGTCGTTTCCCTGTAAAACAAAAAAAAACAACGCACAGAAACACAAAACAAAATCGCTGTAAAAAGTTAAAGAAATCGAACACATTTTACATTTTATTTAGCTCACCCCACCAAGCTCAACCTAAACCGCGCCTCCCTCATTGGGGCATTCCGATTGAAAATGCCCAGTTTTACCGCAAGTCCAACACTCCCCCCGGGCACCGCCAGGATTTTTATTAAAATTTTTTTCATTTCTTTTAGAATCATCCCCCTGAAGAGTTTTCAGCGCCTTGGCCCTTTCAACGGCCACATTCAGGGAAGTTATTCCCTCCGTTTGAAGCGCTCGCCGAATGAAATGATCGGAAACGACCGTAACAAATTGCGCGCAAGCGATTTTGTCACGAAGCTCATATGGGCACTCGGGGTATGCCAGGCGTGAAAGTTTGTCAATTTCAGATCCGAGTGTCGCCAAATCCTCCCCGAATTTTTGTTTACGGTTCGTAAACGCGACGTAACAGTTCTGTGATTGTCGTCCCTCCCCGAAACGTAACTCAAGTTTTGTTTTAAGTTCCGCGAAATCTAACCGCTCGACATCTTAAACCGTTTCCAAGACCGAGCGTGCCTTTCCCCTCAGGCTCGAAGCCAACGCGATCGTTTTTGTGGCGTCATCCCAATGGTTCGCACGCGCGATCAAACTCAATTGCGAGAAATATTCTTGTAACGGGGTTGTTCCGTCGTACGTGTCGGGTTTCAGTTTGTACCCCAGGTCGGCACTTGCGACCGCGACACTATCACTCGCGTGTACTCGCGTTCCCACGCCGCTCGAGATCACGTCTCTTTCTCCCGCATGCGCGACTCGCGCTCCCGCGGCGCTTGAGATCGCGCCCCTTTCGCTCGCGTACGCGTCTCGCGCCCCCGCGCCGCTCGCGACTCGCGTCCCCGAGTCTCCAGACGCTCTATTATTAGAATGACTTAGCTGTGTTTGTGCGCCGGAGTTCATCCCTCGGAGAAGACGGAGCTCCTCCTCCTGCCGGCGGAACGTCTCGGCGTACTCCCTCTCTCTCCGCGCCTGTTCCTCGCGCAGGAGCCGGACCTCTTGAATCACCGCCTGGAGGGTCACCACCTCCGACGTCATCTCCGCAGCGTCCGACTGTGGAGTCGCTACTCGGAGTCGTTTCCTTGCAGCCATGAGGAAATCGTAGCTCGTCGCTCGTCGCTCGTCTAGTCCTCGCTCGTCCGATCGATCCGTTCGATCCCGGACGAGCCCCCAAAATGTTGCGCTCGACCGCGCGTTCGCAGCACACACTTTCACGCACTCACTCGCGAACGCGGCGCGCAATCCCGTTACCGGGAATAAAAACTCACAAATAGAAAAGAACTCGTTTAATGCAGTAATGTAATAGAACAATGGCTCGTGAACACGTCTGAACGGTTCGAAGGCCCGGCGGACAATCTAACAGACGGCAGAAGTAAACAAACAAACGCAACAGCTCGTCGTCAAGGCTCGACGTCACGCATGGTCACGCAGCGCTTCGCGACTGCTTTTCGGGCTTCTACCGGGCGTCTCGGCACGGGCGCAACAATATATATGTAGTAGATAAATGTAATTTTAACTTACAATTCTTATATTCTTCCATTACTTATTTATTTTCTTCCGTTTCTCGTAAAAATATATTATTAAAAATCGATATTATCTTGAAATTCACTAAATGACATGTGACATGTGAAACTCGCAACTTATGAAGTTTTCTACAGACTGAATTTTAATTAATTATATATGAAATAGGGGTAGAAAAAACTGGAAAATACAATAGAATTAAATATAAATTGCTATCTCAAATATCAAGAGACACGGTAGTGTCTCGCGCCAAGTACACGCGGAGCGAGACCGACCGTGACTCTTTTACGCGACGCGACGGGTTGCGAGTATACGACATGTTGAGATCTCGATAACGAGTGAACGGATCAAGTTCTAAGTAGGCTTGATCGATAGCTTGGGGTCCAATTAGGGAGGGGGGGTTTCTCTTATAATATTCCGCTACGTGCCCTACGAGCGGAGATATTGCGACGCAAAGTCCAAATGTGAAAATTTTTTATTAAGATACTTCCTCCTAACGCCGATATATGATGACGTCATAATCAGAAACGTCACTTTCACTTTTTCGATACTGGCGGCTAGCGGCGTTAGTGTCGCAGTGCAGTGCAGTGCAGACAGTGCGTTCGTTTAGCGCGCTGTCAGTCAGTTCATCATCACTTAACCTATCTCGATCGATCGAGAGACACGGTAATACGCGCGGAGCGAGACCGACCGTGTGACTCTTTATTACGCAACGCGACGATTAATTCAACAAGGTAATTGTTTTATGTAATTATCCTATAATTATCTTATTCTATATATTACTGTTATACTTATTTTATTTACTGTTTATATACTACGTTTACGTGAGTGTTTATACATACAGGTTATAACCTATTATATTATTTTTTATATTGACGGCAGGGAGCTGATATTGAGATCAAGGAGCCTGTTCGTACGAGGCGTTTCTGCCGCGCGATTGCGGCCACGCGTTAACGTTTGCACGAGCCGCACGTTGTCGCGAGGTAAGGTGCGACAACGCGCGCATACGCGCGTACGCGAAACGGCAGTTACACCGTAATCGTGCCGGCGATATACTGAATTGAATTGCTTCGTGCTTATCTAGAGATTTCGTATCCCTACATCGTGTTACCACCGTTGCCGGAAAAGAAGGAAGAAGGAAAAGAAGGTCTACGCTTGGCAGAAAGTATGACGACTGACACGTTCGATCCCGACTTCGTTGATCGCAGAAGAGCTGGACTTGAGGTACGTTTCCGATTTGCACGTATAAAAGTATCGTGCGATGAATGTTGTACCCAATTATAACCTCAAATGAAGTTGTGCACGTTGCTAGTAACGCTGTCTGTAAAAATTTGCGTGAAAGATATATATATATATATATATATATATATATATATCTTGATATATAATCATATTAACACATTATTTTATTTTTAGACGTAGCTGTTGATGAAAGAGAATTAGATGGTGACTTAATTTTGGGAGATATAGGTCAAGGATTGCTATTTAAAGCTGGTACGTTTGATGGGACTGTCAGTATTTCTGCGCTTCAATGGTTGTGCTATGCAAGCAAAACTTCGCACAATCCTACAAAACGTTTATATCGTTTCTTCTCAACGTTGTATGCATGTATATATTGACGGCAGGGAGCTGATGCCGAGGAGATCAATCCCGTTTACGCGCGAAGGAATTATCGTAAGTTATTTTATTATCGGTTCAATTTTTTTTTATTCTTTTCCAGTTTTAAGAGTTAAGGCCATTGCACACAAAATGCATAGAACATAGACATAACATAGCATAAGCATAAGAGAAATACGCAATCTACACAAGTACGCATAGCTAGAGTCTTACGCATAGCATAACTTCACTCCAATCAGAGACTGAAGAAGAACCTCCTAACCTAAATATTATTGACATTTGTCAAAAGCGAGAAAAGTATGTACGAGAAGTGCGCACAATAGAACACACATTAGGAAGAATTAAAGAATAATATTAAAAATCTTAAATATTAAGAATCAAAAATACAAATAATAATTAAACGTAACGCACAATGGAAAAGAATAAAATATAAGATAAATATAGGGAGATAAAAATAGGAACACTCCTTTATTATAGGATATTTCTGTATTTATATAGCATAATATTTAATATTTATTCTTATTCTTAATATATGCTTTATTGTGTGAAGGGCCTTTTGTATTAAATAACTAGAACTTCCAGTTGGAGACGCGACGATATTCTAAGTTGTTACCAAAGAGAAAGTTAAATCGGCCAGGACAGCACTTTCCTCAAATATCGTTCAATATAATGGACACGGATGACACGGACGATTATATCGCACTTATCGCAGTAATAGCGTGTTATAAAATTTTACGAAAACGTAAGCGGAATAATAATAAACGATTATGGGTACGACCGATATATGCGGCTCGACCACAATTTGGTGATTTCGAACATCTCTTTCAAGAGCTAAAAGAAGATCTAGTAATGTTCTTCAAATATACTCGAATGAATGTCTCTACTTTTTATAAATTAATAGATCTATTGCGACCTTGCAACCGCACGCCCCGTGTCGACCAACCGACAAGAACAAGGACGGTGGCGCCGCAGGTAGCGACGCCAGACAAACGGGACGAGCTGGACGAGGAGTTCGGGAGCATCTCTTCCGGGGAGGATTCCGCGAAGAGGATAGAAGACGCCCCGGCTTAAAGCCAGCCCTCCGAAGCGTTCCGAGGACGGACCACGACAGGGAACCCTGACCCGTGGGAATAGTTTGTTAAGCGATTAGATTCGCGGGGTGAGAGGGTGTAAGGTAAAATTATTTTCGTTTATTTTAATTTGAAGGTCCGTCCGGCGCGATTAGACGTAAGTTTGCGACGATGCTCGCGGAGCAGCGGCTCCATGTAGAGATTAAGAATTAAGCAATAAGTTCGATTCCCCGATCCGATTCTCATTATTTTCGTTTCATTATAGGCCGAAAGGCACACGGCCCGCCCGCAGAGAATTTTAGTTTGGTTTTCGTGCATGGATCGCGGTGACGCGCGAAAACGTATACGGCGGTCAAGCCACACACAATCTTCGACGTGGTTCGCACGACGAAGGTCCGAGAAAAGGTATCGTGGAAAAACCGACGCGATCCGTCTGGGTCGCGAGTTAAAGCGACAGGGCACCGATGCCCCAGAGCGGCGTGCGCCACGCGAACGGTAGAGACGCGGTCCGCATTAGGGAGCCTAAAGAAGACGGTTCACCGAAAACCGACGTGATCCGTACACTGGGTCGCGAGTTAGCGCGACAGGGCATAAATGCCCCAGAACGACGTGCGCCACGCGAACGGTAGAGACGCGGTCCGCATTACGGAGCCAAGAGAGGACGGCTCACCGAGAACCGACGTGATCCGTACACTGGGTCACGAGTTAGCGCGACAGGGCACCGAAGTCCAGAAACAGGGTGCGCCGCGCGAACGGTTGATACGCGGTCCGTATAACGGAACCGAGAGAAAGCGACTCGCAAAAATCCGACATGATTCGTACACTGGGTCGCGAGTTAGCGCGACAGGGCGACAAAGTCACGAAATGGGGTGCGACGCGCGAACGGTTGATACACGGTCCATATAACGGAGTAAAGATAGGGCGGCTCGCGAAAATCCGACATGATTCGCACACTGGGTCGCGAGTTAGCGCGACAAGGCAACGAACCCACGAAACGAGAGGTGTCGCGCGAATGATAGATGCGCGGTCCGTATTATGAGGCCGGATAGGAGCGACTTGCGAAAATCCGGCGAAGTTCGTGCACTGGGTCGCGAGTTAGCGCGACAGGGCGCGCGGGTCAGAGAAGCAGGGACAGGGCGACAAGCATCACGACGGAACTCGAACGACAAGACCGAGCGAGATGAATCCGACCAAGTCCGGGTGCGATACGACCACCAGGAAGCGAGATGACGAACCGAGCGTCATCTACGAGGAAAGGCCAGCGGGTCTCGATAAACCCGACCTGGTACACCCAGGGAACGGGTCGGCGCCGAAATCCGACCGCCCGGACGGAAGATCCGGCGACATGTCGCCGGAACTCATAAACCGGACGTCATCCACGGGGTCTCAGGCCGGAATAGGGTTGGGAAGGTCCGTGGAAGGGAGACCAGGGGGTCGCCGTCAACGGCGGAGGTCGCGATCAAGACGCGGACATCTTCTTCAGGAAGTTGACCCGGGGTCGCGTGAAACATGGTAGGAGAGGACGTGCGCACGGGTCGGCGTCGTCCTGGCGTAAAACGTGCGGGAGATGGAAAACCACTACCCGGGGTCCGCCTCAGGGTGTCAAGTACACGGTACTCCGAGTGGAAATTTCCACCGCGAGCATAGGGCATAGCCAGGTGTGAATAACAATTATTGTAACTGCGTAGCGACGAACATCTGGCGCACACCTGGCGGTGCGAAACTCGTAACCAACCATTGTTAACGCGGCGAGCGGAAAAGTACTGCGAAGAAAAAGCGGCCGATATCCCATGGTGGGGGTAACTTGCCGTAGGTGGGGAGCCCGAGAGAGCCGGACCGCTCGAAGCAGTCTGTCGGGAACGCTCGTAGGTATAACACGTTTTGTCTCGCGCGTATATCACGGAGTATCGTTCTAACAATCGCGATTACAAACCGGATTGCGATTATAATTCACCTAAGCGCTCATAACAACCGGCAACGCCCGCGAAACGCGTTACTGCCGCCGATACGAAAGGCGGAAGGTTTGGACGTACCGAAAACGAACACTTCGCACTTTGCGAGACATGCGACCGCCATTTTGTGCGAAACCAAAGATTGTTAACAACCAGCTGTGTGAAACAACAATAATGAATAAATGGAAGAATTATTTGCGAACATAAATACGAAGTTAATGATTTCTCACCTTCTACTTACCTGACCAAGCGGAGTGTCGCGCCATCTTGCGAAGGAGTCCATCCGGATCGTAAATCATCATCGGGTCTGCTTCCGGGGATGCCACTGATGAGGACCGCACCGCGAAAAGCTAAATGTTTATAACATTAGTGGGTGTTCGTGCGACAGTTCTCGGGGTGACGCGGTATCTCCTATACGCGGTGACCTTGGGCATCGAAAATCACGTTGATCCATTGCGCCGGCGACGGGGATGAGGACCGTGTCGAGAAAACCTGAAAATAAAAGAGAATTAGTTAGTTTTTGAACCCTCGATGTTGGGACTTAGCCGATTGAGCGGGTGTCGCGCCATCTTGGCCCCACGTTGACCCAGCCTGGCGATTGAGGGCACAGATCCGAGAGGAGACGCCCCAGATGGAGACCACCTGGCGGGAATTTAATATTTAGAAAGAGTTAGAGAATTATCGTACTCGTACTTACCTGCGCGAGCGGGTGACGCCCAATCTCCGAACCTGGACGACATCGGGAGGCGATCATTATCAAATCCCTGATAACAGGCGATAGTGAAGAGGACCCCGTGGCGGGATTCTGAAATTTGAATTGTTTCGACAAATTGAGGAACCATATCATAGTTCACAGTCAAGATACTTACCTTCTCGGTAGAAATTAAACCGAGTGGCGACCGATGACTTTTAGGGCAAATCAGCGTCTCTTGTGACCAGATAAAGCATCGTTCGGTTACAACCTCACGTACAAAAGAACAATTGGAGAGCATTGTCAGCAGAACAACGGATTCTTATTATGCTCAGGTATTTACTGTAGATATCGGTTTATCATTACAGTAAATGTTGGTTTTGCTACATAATTTTGTTTCATTCCAGATATCTTGCGACAGGTGATCAAATATCTTCAATTGCCTTTGCGCATAGAATAGGAAAATCGACTGCTTACAACATTATTAAAGAAACATGCAGAATAACAATAAAAGTTTTAAGCCTCATATATTTAAAGTCGCCTACAGAAGAAAAATAGAAAGAAATAGTTGCTGGATTCTTAAATCGTTGGAATTTCCCCAATTGTCTTGGAGCAATCGACGGGAAACATTTTACAATCAAAGCACCACCAAATTCCGGTAGCCTGTACTTTAATTATAAGAAGTTTTTCAGTATTGTATTATTAGCTGCATGCGATGATCAGTATAAATTTACAATAATTGACTGTGGCGCGTATGGTAGTGCAAGTGATGGCGGTATATTCGCACAATCTGATTTTGGGAAATGCTTAAATGATGATAATCTTAATATACCCGTCGAGAATTCTAAGTTACCCTTATCTGATATAGAAATGCCTCATTATTTCGTGGCTGATGAGGCATTTCCATTATCCAAACGAATAATGCGGCCTTATCCTGGGCATTTTCTAAGTGAGGCAAAGTCTATATTTAATTATCGATTATCTAGAGCCAGACGTGTTATTGAAAATACGTTTGGTATTCTTGTCTCAAGATGGAGAGTTTTTCAACGCTGCATATGTATGAATCCTGAGCACGTAGATGTAATAATTATGGCGGCAGTAAATTTGCATAATTTTTTAATGACGCAAAATAATGGTGCACCTAATGTAGAAAAAATTTACTGTCCTCCAAATTATGTTGACAATGAAGATAATATAGGACATGTTATACAAGGTGAATGGAGAATAGGTTTAAATAATGCAACTAATTTGCGACCTACTAATGTACGTAGAGCAGTAACACATGCTTACCTTCAAAGGGATACTCTCTGTGAATATTTGTCATCAGCACAAGGTGCAGTGCCGTGGCAAATTGATTATATTCGTAGAGGACGCAACAGGGATATGTCGTAAAAATGTATAATCAACTTGTTTTATAAACGTAATTTTATTTCATAAATGTATAATAAAACCTTTTGTATTACAAATTATATAGTATTTTCATTATCTGCCCTTTTATTTTAGTTTTTTCAGGTTCTGCGATTTTTTTTAATTGGCATGCAACAGTTTTACCAAAAATGTTTTCTTCATCTAATTGTAAGACATCAGAAGGTATTGTATTTTGGTTCTTTTTTTCGAAATGAGTTGTTACCGCTGAAGTTAATTTTACAAAAGAATCATCTATTTCATCATCTGCTGTGGATTTGCGTTTAACTTTCTTTGCTAATTTTGTCGGTATATTTGATAAGGAAGAGTGTACAGACAGTGCTGCAGAGTTCGATATCTTTGAAGGAGAGTCAACAAGCAATGATGAAGATTTTACATTGGGTCGGTGAAACTATTTCTCTATTAGGTGATACTATTTTTAAATTTGTGACCGATAAAACTTCTTTCTGTTTTAATGTTTGTGAAAATTCTACTGAAGAGACTGTTTCTTTGTCACTATATAATTCATCTGGGCTACGCAGTGCAGAAAACTCATTGTTGTTGTCTAATGATGTTTCTGAGGAAGAAAATGTTAAATGTGTTAATATTGATTCATGTACAGTATTTTCATAATACAATTCTAAATGTTTAACTGTACTTGTTTCTTCTGCAGATATAGGATTTATAGTGCATGCTTTACGTTGGTTACATATGTTTTTCTGAGAAGCAGGAATATCAATGTTATGTAAATGGGGTAGAAAGTCAGAACAACGGGAATGTATTGAGGAACTGTGAGAAACTTCCATTGCTGGTGTGAATCCAGTCTTCAACATGTTTTTAGGTGATTTGTTGATTGTATCATACTCGTTGTGAGTGGATCCAATATTCCTTAATACACACCTATTTGAGGAACCTACAATTTAAATTATATTTAAAACAATAACACAATATTTTCCAAATTATTAAAATTAATAGTTGTTTATTAACTAAAGTCACCTGATTTTTTTGTTAATACACTCTTCCTGATCGGACTTAATTGTTTGGTAGTCGAATGTGATATATTTGTTATAGATCTGAATAAAATAACAAATTATTTCAACATAATATATCTTATGGTCAGTCAGATGTCGGAAGAGAATCGGAAGAAAGTGATAAAGCGTATCGTAAGGCAATCAGAAGTCTGTAAACGGCGATCGTAAGAGATGGCATTTGGCCAATCGCTTACGATCGCCGATTACAGACTTCCGATTGCCTTACGATACGCTTATAACTTTCTTCTGACTCTCTTCCGACATCTGACTAACGATCAACGACTCATTATAGACTAGCCATTCGCAGCTGAAATATATACATATAAATAAAATAAAAATCTATTTTACTCGCATATGCACACACATTACAACTATATTTATACATAAGAAATACATTATAATTATTAAAATATATTAAAACAGTCACATATATAAATGTAATATTATAGTATAAAAGAAAAATGTACCAGTCGCATTTAAGATTTCTCCTATTTCTTCCCATGAATTATTTTTTTTCTTTATATCTTTAAAATCTCTTGATTGTTTATATACAATATATATATATATATATATATATATCATACAGATGGGGGTAACCTTTAACAACATCCACCAACAGAGACTCGTCCTCTCTTGAAGTTCTATTGTAAAGTATATTATTATTGCAATTTTCATCTTCATCTTCACTTCTTTTCGCATAATAATTATCATGATCTTCCTCCATATTTTTATTTGCTATATGCTCGGTAATAAACAACAATATTCACACGAACAACACAATATTCGATACACATCAAAATAATTAGGATTGCTATCTTGGGGTATGTTCGAAAAGTGCACCATCAGCTCTAGTAGCGTGTTTCTCGAACGCATCTTTGGTGATCGAGGCTCATGACTGGCATTTGATTGGTTGAAATTTCGTTTTTATGGAATTTCTCGTTTACTACGCACATGTTCTGTCTATGCTTCTGTTATGCTCTGTAAATCAATATGACGATTTTATGTTCGATGCTCATTGGTCCAGCCGGTCTTATGCTACGCATGGCATTTTTCGTTATTTATGCATATGTTCTGCCTATGCTTCTGTCATGTTCTGTAAATCAATATGGCGACTTTATGCTGAATGCTCATTGGTCCAGCGGTCTTATGCTATGCTTATGCAGCCTATGCAATTTTGTGTGCGATGGCCTTTAGAAAAAGATAAAAATGCTCTTTTTTCATTTCATATTACATTTTACATGTTTTCCTTCTCTCTTTTATTCACTTTTACTATCTGTTGTACTTCGAAATCACTTATCTCTCTTATCTTCCTTCTTTTTACGTCACCCTTTTCTTTGATGTTACTTAAAATTTGTAACTTTTCTATTTTTACTGTTAGTAGAAAAAACATTAAACATTAAATTAAATTTTACAACTTATTTTTTAAGAGAGTTAACTAATTATTATCTGTATTACTTAGGTGGAGTTGTTGGATGCAATGAGCTTTCAATCGCAGTCGGATACTGAAGAGACTGAAAATACAGGATCTAATTCTACTTAACGGATTGTGGAGGCAATAGAGATTGTGAAGCAGGAATTTGACAGGAAGGAAGACGAAGACTGCAGAGGATATATTCAGTAATGATATTATGATACCTCGCCAACCCAGTCAGTACAAAAGAAAGGCGGGAGAGTAAGGAGAAGAGCAGAAGAGAGATAGAAGAGAAGGAGAAAGAAAAGATGCAGTACGTATTTGACGTCTTACAAGTTTATGTGTACGTATAACAAGTTTATTGCTTGACTATTGAGAATATATTTTTGAGAACTTTTCTTTTACAGAGTACTAGTATCCAACTTCACTGAAGATCACGTGGACAGATACGAGATGTACAGACGATCTGCATTTCCAAAAGCAGCTATAAAGAGGGTACGCACCTTATTTTTAGTCGTTATTCACAAAAGAAAGAGCTATTCCATTAAAGAAGTATTATACTAAATATGTTTCACAGATTATATATATATATATATATATATATATATATATATATATATATATATGCAAACCATAACAGGCTGTTCAGTGTTTCAGAACGTTGTCGGGTAGCTATGTCGGGAATTGCTGAGGTATTTGTTGGCGAGATTGTTGAAAAAGGTACGAGCTCTTTTTTATAAGTACGGTTAGAATATTATTGGAATTTAATTCTAGATTATATTGTGCTTGTTGTATAGCTTTAGATGTTATGGAGGCCCAGAATGAAACCGGTCCATTACCACCAAAGCACTTGAGAGAAGCTGTCCGCAGATTAAGACTGCAGGGTCAAATACCGAATGGTCGAGGGCACAAAGCTTTTTCAGGCTATGATTAGTCCAATATTTGCGACATATTAATACAATGCTTCTCTTATAGAAGCCTACCGATATTAGATTTTATGAGCGTAATCTAAATATAAATTATGTAATTCGCTCAATGATCAAAACTGGGCTTTTTACGTATTAAATTACTATGGCTATTCAGCTTTTACATTCAAAGCGTTATCGGCAGTTAGTTAAAATTTATAAATATGTGGTAAATGTTTTACTAGCAATCGTTTTATATTTTTCATCTTCACGTAAATTAAGTCGAACATAGTCACGTATTTTTATATCGTAAGCAAATTTTATTAATACATAATGATTATCAATTTTAAACAGTTATTATTAACAATTATTATTAAAGCACATAGAGCAGGCAAATAGCAAAATATTTTATTATAAACTCAGTACACACACATGCAATCATATGTAACATACGCATATTCATATTTCGGGAGTTTCATGAATACAATAATATTTCTTATGTGATAAGAAAATCTGATAATTTGTAGTTATCTGTATGTAATTTCTTACAGCTTACAATTAGTTATATTTTATTACACAGTCAAGATCTTCATGATGTATAATCTTTAAAAGGTATAAAAAGGCGCCAAGTACACGTATAGTAGTGTATATGTTGTTACCTAAAAAAAAAGAAAGTGGTAGTATTATACCTCAAAAAAACCTAAGTAACAAGTGGTAGATCTTTATATCTCAAAAAATCTCGAAAAAATCTAAGCAGTAGTATCTTTATTTCCGAAAAATTATAACCCAAGTGATACACGTCACAAAATTATGTTACCTTATCAAAAAGAAGAGTCGCGCTTCAAGTGATCTATTACCATTACAAAAAAGAAATGATATCTCTTTAAATTAGAGCGCCAATTACAGAGAGAACATGTATATTGCCTCAAAAAATAATTGTTGCACTACTTTGAAAAATCTTTACATTGTGTCAATTAGAAAAGAATGTATGATAATAATTTTATAAGATTAAAAAATTTTATTTAAATTTAACAAGGGAATACAAAATATTTAAATACAAAGTTTACATGTGTATTTTTTAATGGTCACAAAGAATTACAGAGGTAACAGTACAAAATACAAATATTTTATTAAAATATTTAATCCAACGAGGGAATACAATTTGTATTTAAATATAAAGTTTATATATAATTTAATCACAAAGAATTACAGAGGTAACAGTACAAAATAAAAATATTTTATTAAAATACATAAATTTTTCTTGTAAAAAAACTTGGCGCTGTTAGACCTCGAAATTTTAAATAAATAAATAAACTTATTCTATACTTAATTATAAGCTGCATTATCCGCCGTCCGCGTCGTCACGCACACCCATATCATTCACTCCCACATCCACGCTGATAATGATTTAATATTACTCCCATCGCATTCTTCTCTGAATTATTTTTATTCATGTTGTCCTTATTTATTTAAAATTTCGAGGTCTAACAGCGCCAAGTTTTTTTACAAGAAAAATTTATGTATTTTAATAAAATATTTTTATTTTGTACTGTTACCTCTGTAATATTCTTTGTGATTAAATTATATATAAACTTTATATTTCAATACAAATTGTATTCCCTCGTTGGATTAAATATTTTAATAAAATATTTGTATTTTGTACTGTTACCCCTGTAATTTTTTGTGACCATTAAAAAATACACATGTAAACTTTGTATTTAAATATCTTGTATTCCCTTGTTAAATTTAAATAAAATTTTTTAATCTTATAAAATTGTTATCATACATTCTTTTCTAATTGACACAATGTAAAGATTTTTCAAAGTAGTGCAACAATTATTTTTTGAGGCAATATACATGTTCTCTCTGTAATTGGCGCTCTAATTTAAAGAGATATCATTTCTTTTTTGTAATGGTAATAGATCACTTGAAGCGCGACTCTTCTTTTTGATAAGGTAACATAATTTTGTGACGTGTATCACTTGGGTTATAATTTTTCGGAAATAAAGATACTACTGCTTAGATTTTTTCGAGATTTTTCGAGATATAAAGATCTACCACTTGTTACTTAGGTTTTTTCAAGGTATAATACTACCACTTTCTTTTTTTTTTTAGGTAACAACATATACACTACTATACGTGTACTTGGCGCCTTTTTTTACCTTTTTTTAAAAAGATAGTTTTATGCGGATATCACACCTTTTTGTAGTATATTACGCATTTTATAAACAGTATGTACAGGATAAAGCTATTTGGAGGTATAATACTACCACTTTGTTTTTTTCGAGGTAACAACATAACAGGGTAACAACATAATACATATACACTACTATGCGTGTACTTGGCGCTCTTTTTTACCTTTTTTTTAAAAAGGTAATTTTTACGGATATCACGCCTTTTTGTAGTGTTACGCATCTTAATCTTATAAACAATATATCTTATAATCTTATAAACAGTATATAATACAAGGTATGAAGCTAAAAGTGTTACGGACTATTATTTCTAAAGAAAACAACAATTTAATATTTTGCTTAGTTTTTTAAAATAATAATCTGTAACCCTTTTAGTTGTACACTTTGTATATATTTTTTTCAATTTCAACATAAAACATAATCGCAATAAAGCATGATTAATGTTAATAAGTCGTTAACTGTAAAATTCTTTATTTATTTTTATTTGCGTGTCTTACTGAATGTTGTTCGCAACTGTATATGTACCGATATCTTCAGGTATCGATATTTTTGATAATTATTTTTACGTCAGACATAATTTTAATTCATCCAATTTTTATTATGTCTAGACATAATTTTCGTCCAATTTTTATTATGTCTAGACATAATTTTAATTCAGCGATTTTTATTATGTCATGACATAATTTTAATTCTGCCGCTAAGAAAATTTTAAGTCGATTCTTATGAATCAAGCTTGAATTCAATGTCTAGGTGTCCCAGGTTGCCGATGACGAGGTCCTCATAGTGCGTTTTATAATTTTCGGTGTCCAAGTGTATTAATACCTTGAATTCGATGGCCACGTGTTCCAAGTTGCCGATGACGAGGTCCACATAGTGCGCTTCGTAGTTTTCGGTGTCTACATGTATTAATACCTCGAATTCGATATCTACGTGTCCTACATTGGGTGCGTTCAACCGATACTCCGCTAGCCTAGCAATCGTGAGCAGTCGCTCGTTTTTGCTCGTTTTCTCTCTTTTGACCTAATGGATTAAAAGAAGAGGAAACGAGCAAAAACGAGCGACTGCTCACGATTGCTAGGCTAGCGGAGTATCGGTTGAACGCACCCATTCAGATTTAAAGTTATTAATACACCTAGACACCAAAAACTATGAAGCGCACTATGTGGACCTCGTCGTCGGCAACCTGGGACACGTGAACATCGAATTCGAGGTATTATTACACCTAGACACCGAAAACTACGGAGCGCACTATGTGGACCTCGTCATCGGCAACCTGGGATACCTAAACATCGAATTCAAGGTATTAAGGTGGTCCTTTCACGGACCCAGCTAGTCAAGTAACAATCCGTCATGAGGTAATTGAAAACAAACATTACACAGCATCCCAATAATTATAATAATATAACATGATTTTACACGCACGATTTAATCTTATTTAATTATTTACTAATTAAAAAAAATATCACAATAGTAGTGCGGTTGGACTCGATTTAGGTTAGGTCAGGCATGACAGTACGAGTAAAGCAATATGCGCGTGGATCCACTACTTATTTAACCTCATATATCAGAGCAAATCATTCGGCAAGCCCTTATTTTCAAGGTATGTACGAAATCCGGAAACTTCAGGGAATATTTTAAGACGTGAATAATGTATTCATCTGATCGCTAAGTACATGTATTATTCGTTGAAAACTTCGGCCGTGGCGATTTGGATCATTCTTATCTTTCTCGTTCATTAGATGTGAACAAGGATAGAATGACAATGGCACGCTCCGCGAACGCACATTTAGAATGACTTATTTCTTGTAAAGTGTCGGTAACCTTACTTGATTTTTCGTACACATGTCCCTTATTACTGTATATTTAACATATATCAAATTTAGGTACTTATCTAATACTTGTTCTCACGAAAGGACCACCTTAATACACGTAGACACCGAAAACTACGGAACTCACTATCTAGACATCGTCATCGGCAACCTGGGACACCTAGACATCGCATTCAACGTGTATTATTACACCTGGACACCAAAAACTACGAAGCGCACTATGTGGACCTCGTCATCGGCAACCTGGGACACCTAGACATCGAATTCAACGTACGATTACACCTGGACATCGAAAACTATGAAGCGTACTATCTGGACCTCGTCATCGGCAACCTGGGATACCTAGACATCGAATTCAAGCTTGATTCATAAGAATTGACTTAAAAATTCCATAGCGGCACTTTCTGCCAAGCGTAGAGAACCTTCTTTTCCGGCAGCGGTAGTAATAATAATGTAAGGATACGAAATCTCTCCAGATAAACATGAAGCAATTGACTCAATATATATATTATATATATACCTAATTTACCTAAATAGAAATCTTCCTCCTGACCGATAAGTCTATCGACCTAATTTCGAAATACGCGCGCGATATCAAAACAGGCGATACCTGCGCCGCCAGCGTCGAAAAACTGAAAGTGACGTTTCTCTGATAATCATAATAATATTGAGATGAGAGACGGTCGACGTAGAAGTATTCGTATCTTAAAAATAAATTTTCACATTCGGACTTTGCGTCGCAATATCTCCGCTCGTAGGGCACGTAGCGGAATATTATGAGAGAAACCCCCCCCTAATTGGACCCCAAGCTATCGATCAAGCCTACTTAAAACTTGATCCGTTCACTCGTTATCGAGATCTCAACATCTCGAGTACTCGCAACCCGTCGCGTCGCGTAAAAGAGTCACGGTCGGTCTCGCTCCGCGTGTACTTGGCGCGAGACACTACCGTGTCTCTTGATAAGCGCATATAAAAATCGTGCAACAATTATTTGTACAAATTTGTCAGATCGTTTTTAGGCAGTTAATAAGATCAAATATGAAAAATTGGTCATCGATTAATATTTCAATATTGATATATACCGCCCTCTTATTGAAAAAGAAGAATGTATATCATCACAGCTTGGAGCAGCTTCTTAAGTGGATAAGAACATTTTCTGCGTTGATGAAGCACAAGAAAGTTACTGACAATCTCTTTCCTTGGATTGACTTGGTGAACGATGAGTTAATCGAATTGAAGACACGTATTTTATGAAAAAATATATTTTTGATAGTAAAAGAAATGCTAAATAAGATGTAATTTCTTTATTCAAAATGAACTGTAGAAAGATTGCATTATTATTACGGATACTATTATTATTACTGTTACGTTGTTCTTAATTTTATTGTTATATTAATTATCATTGTTATAGAAATATTTGCACTGTGGCAGGCTGCATGCAGTAATAGCTCGATCGATATCATCAAGAATAGATTTATACGACCTACTTGTAAACATTCCTGCTAAAGAAATTACTGTAGCACCGCATGCCAAAAAGGTAATAAGGAGAAGAAAATAGAGTTTACTTTGTCCGTTTTTATATCCACGAAGCATCTTTATTGCAATCTTATAACTAAATTGTGTTTTCTAATAATCTATATTCATTCTGTTTCAGAAAATCTCACAATGACAAAAACTCACAAGGAGATAGCCTTGTTCATGGTTCAACTGTGCGAAAATCAAAGCTACACGGAGGCACAGGTTATATCGGAGATAAGTGATAAGATGCAAGATCTTTTGAACCAATTAACTTCGTTAGCGACAGTGCAAGCACCAGATGACAAAAGAATGATCTCCGTCGAGATATTTAAGGAGAAAAACTTGGCGTCGTCTGTAAAAAGTTTCTTCATTAATTTAGCCATTGCCGAAAATCTTTTTGTACTATAATGATATTATAACTAAAGTCTTTGAATATGTTGAAAACATGGTGAAAAATAAGGAATAAGGAATAAAATGTATCTATTTCTTATCCTCTTTTCTCATATATTAAGATATAAGCATTCATTGTTATATTCTACCAACAAATTACTTATTTTATTTTTACTTGGCTTAAACCTTTGATGTTACATTGATATTGTTAATTATGTTTTTAAAAAATATTTATATAGACAATAAAATAAAATCTACGACAATCTTTTTTGCATAAAGCGCTTATTTTTTATATATAACTATTATTATATAAAAATTATAAAACAAAAAACGACCAAGATATATCAATATCCACTTCTCAGATGCGACACTTATTATTTATAATTAACGTCTCACTTAACGTCTTAAACATTTATGAAAAGATAAAAAATTAAACAAAACAAACGCGTCTAGAATATCAAATTTAACGTCGCAAACAAGCTATAGTTATCTGTGTAACAAGTGCGGGAAGTTGAGAATTGGATACGAGTGCAATCACCTGCACGAGTGTCCAATTCTCAACCCGCACGTGTTACACACCCTATTTTATATTACAAAGTGCGTGGAAAGAGTGCGGCTTATTGCGCACGCGCCACCTGTGCGACAAATGGCCGATTCCGCACGCGCGAGAGATTTCTCATTCAAGGCCGTGCAGGAATGATATATTCCCGCACGCATATCTTATTCCTGCACGGGTTTGAATGGAGAATTTCTCGCGTGGGAAATTGGCTATTTGTCGCACAGATGGCGCGCGCGGAATGGGCCACTTTCCACGCACGTGTGGTATAATTTATATTAATTGGTAACGAGTTTTATTGGTACTGCATATCGGTATGCAAATTGTCTCTCTGTCGATACTTTTCAATATCTGCGACTAAAATTGAAATATTCATGCAATCTTAAAAATTCTGTCAGTTATCAACAGCATCGCATCAGTTATCACTCGGCTGGAGATAATCTTAAGTATAAGACTGCTTATTGTTAGATAATCTTGTTTTCGAATATACTCGAGTCACTCGTACAAGAAATATCATATTTCTCTTATTTATATATATATATATGAAGGGGTAAAAAGTAAAAATCACAGTGGTATGAGTGAAATTTTTAAAAATATTTTCTCGCGAGCATAGATGCAATCTGTACAATATATAAATTGCATCTATGCACACGAGAAAATATTTTTAAAAATTTGACTTACGCTACTGTGGTTTTTATCCCTCCATATATAAGATAGTATATCATATATATTTCAACCGCGTTTAGTTGACTGCCAAAGTTGTTACAACTGTTTCAACGTTTCCTTGTCAATTAGATTCTCTCTTGCTGTGACTGTTTTGCTTCCTCATAGAGGAAGCTTTGTTTTCGTAAATTCGTATATGAACCTTTGATTGCGTATAAAGTTGGCTCTAATCAATTAAATTTAAAAGAATTATATATAAAATATTAGGGGTAGAAAAAACCAAAGAGAAAAGATTGTTTTTTGAGTTTTTAATGTCAATATGTTTAGTGTTCTAAAACGTCAAAATATTGCATTAAAAAAAATGTCGGTATGTGTGTATGTATGTATGTATGTATGTCTGTGCCAAATTTACAGAAATTTTTACAACTCCAGAATTGATCAACCAAATCTTAACGAATTATATATGAAATAGGGGTAGAAAAAACTGAAGAATATAATAGAATTAATAAAAATTGCTAATAATGAAGGGGTTACCAATTTCTATGTAAAAGAATCTACATGATTAACATGATTGCCCCAATTTCCGAAAATTTTGAGATATCAAGCTTAATTTTTTTTTATGGATAGAGTATTATTAAAGACTAGCTTTTCGGCCCGCGCTTAGCGCGGGACACAAAGCTATTCTTTAATTTATAAAATTTCTCTGTATATTACATTTTTTGTGAAACAGTTTTTACTTCCTTCTATTAGATGTCCTTGATTGCTGAATTCATCAATCTTAATTTTTACACTTTCTTTTCTAGTTGCTCTAGAAAATGCCACATATAGTTGACCATGAGCAAATACAGGATGTGGCAGATAAATCCCAACTTTTTCTAAACTTTGTCCTTGTGATTTATTGATTGTCATAGCAAATGACACTCTAATAGGAAACTGTCTTCGTTTAAACCTAAATGGCAGTTCCAAATCACTTGTAATTAAATCTATCCTTGGAATAAAGACAATCTGTCCTCGAGCAGGACCAGTTAAAACCTCCGCATAAATTAGATTATTTTTCAAATTAGTAATAATAAATCTTGTACCATTACATAATCCTTTTTTAGTATTTAAATTTCTTAATAGGATTATTGTAGCACTGACTTTTATTTTAAGTCGATGAACTGGCATTTCAGAAGGTGTTAAAGAGTTTAAAAACTCAGTTGGAAAATTCAATTGCTCTTGTGGATCATCACTTTCAATAGAGTCAATTGAGAGATACTCTTTTTCTTCTCCTTCCATTATACGAAGGATTTCATCATTAATTTTGAATGTATCCTCATTCTTAGGACAAAGAATCGCTTGATCTGGATTTTCTTTAATCTGTTCCATGGTGATTCTATCACCAAAAATTTCAGCAATAAGAGATTCTTTTGATATAAAATTCTGGGGAATTTCAATTGTATCAAGATGTAGTCCATCCATATTTGATAATTTACCATCTCCGAGTTGCATTAGCCAATTTGCAAATTCTTTTTCTTCCCCAGTTCTCATATTTTGCTTTAGTTTAACCTGAGTTACATTCCTCCATATAGAATTGTATTTTACAGTCGACTCAATTATGGCTGCTTTTTGTGCATGTGGCACTATTGGAAGATTTTGTCTAAAATCTCCTGCAAATAAAATTACTTTTTCTCCAAATGGTCGATGATTCTTCATTAAATCTCTTAAAAGTTTATCAACTGCTGTTAAAGCATGTCCAACAGTCGTGCTCACCTCATCCCATATGATTAGTTTGGCAATGATCAGTTCTCGTGCAGCTTGAGAGTTTCCTCTTATATTAGATTTAGCTCCATCATCAATTGGTATTGAAAGTTTGAATAAAGAGTGATAAGTTTTTCCTCCTTTTAGAAGTGTGGCTGCAATGCCAGTTGAAGCACATGGAATAACTATTTCGTTTTTTCCTCGAATAACACACAGAAATGTGTTAAATAAGTAGGTTTTTCCACTTCCTGCAAACCCGTCAATATAAAATAACCGCTGAAGTTCATTCTTATTGTCAATTGCTCGCATAACTATATCGTACACGTATCTTTGTTCAACATTTAATGTTGATAATAAATAATCACCACGTATTCTTTTTTCATCCACATTATACTCTGTGACGTAAATATTCACTGGAATTGGATTTGGCAATTGAAAGTTCTCACAGCTACTTCCATTATTTATTAAAATTTCTTGTATATGATTTAAAGCCATATTTTCAGGATTGACAACATTCTTATGTACAAAGTCCTCAATTAAGAAATCTTTGTATTTATTCCAAATAGCTGGTACATCTATTGGAGTTCCAAATATGCAAATATAGGAAATAATTCTCTAAGTTGTACAGGCATTTTGGATTCTGTTGCCTCTTCTAGCGTTTTTCCCCAAAGATCATCAGTTTCCACCAAATTTTTTGCAATTGCTGCATCCTTAAATGTCTCATAAACAACTCCATTAACAGTTTTCAAATCTTCAAAACATTTAGCTCCAACCACATGTAGTAGAAGAAGACGTAGATAAAATCTCTCCATATCTTTTATGCTTACTGTATAGAGTCTTGAAATTATCTTGTCACCACCGTTTTTGCGTGGCTTCCACTTAGTTTCTTTTTTATCATATATATAATAATAAGGAATATCTGTGTAAAGTAAATGCACCGCATTTTCATCAAATTGATTTAATTTAAACCATGCAGTCAACGTGGTATCTCGAGTTAACTCTCTTTGAGCAGCTTTCTCCTCATTTCCCGCTCGAAAATAAACCATTTGGCGATTAGGCAAATGAACTGCCAGTCTTATTTACTGTGTGAGACTTCATGAACAGATCATATCCGTTCAGTCTCCACATTGCTTCTGGAGCACTAACATATCTTGCATCCAGGTATGATTTAACTTCATCTATTTTAATTAACTTTGTGCCATCTTGTGCTTGTACTTCAATTGCAGCACAGTCAAATCCTTTATGAATATATTTATATAAGTATTTTACACTCTTTACTGATGAACATATTTCCAAATTGATATGTCGATCATATTTCATAATTAAATATGGTGAATATGGTACTACCCATCGATTATCAATTTCTTTGCCTCTGACGATGTATTTTTTTTCCAAATTCCTTCGTTGATACATAGGATATCCATTTACATTAGCATTAGTTTCTTCACGAAATTCTTTTGGAAAACCTTTTGAACATTTTCCATCGTCCCCAATGCAAGGATATCTCTTGGAAAAATTTCCATAAGGACCATGAATCATGTGCCTCAAAACTTTTACATTAAGTTCTGGATATCTTTCTTCGTCAGGAATTTCAGCCCATACCATCATGTCAATGACTTCTTGAAGTCGGGGCTTATCTTCATCACTCAACGTTGCAAGTAAATGTAAATGTGGAAGTCCTCTTTTTTGAAATTCAATCACACCTGCATAAGCTACAATATTTCCAAAAATATTATTTTGGGTTAAATCTTTTAAAACCTCTTTGACATCTAAATTAAATGTTTTAGCGACCAAATCAGGTCGAAATTTTATTAAACATCCATCAAGATTATCTTTAATTTCGGGGCATTGAGGATTGCAAGTCATCGTAAGAAAAATGTCAGGTTTACCTTTTCTAACCAGAGACATAGCATCTTGATATCTTTCTTGCATATTTCTTGGACTGCCCATAAATGAAGATGGTAATATTACAGGTATGCCAGCTTTAATTCCTTCATTTTGTGCTCGATTATCTAGGTGATCCATTAATCCCGAATAAAGTTCTGCTCTTAATTGAGGTTGATTTAATTTAATATAATTAAGCCTATTGGCTTCAGTTTTCATATAAGCATCAAGTATAAACTGACATCTCAATTTTCCTGCCTTTTTAAATTGACTAAATTCAATTCTTGGTGCCAACAGGTGAGCATAATAATCCATTTGAGTTATTTTGAATTCTGGATATTTAGAATTATATGATTTAAGTTGTGAATGCAATCCATCATTACCATATGGATATAACAACGGATAACACATTGGGTAACATCTTTTGTCTAGAATTGATATTTGTTGAACATCGTTCGAATTTTTATTATAAATTCGAATGTCTCTCTCAAATAGAGGCTCACCATCAACATTTTGAAAAACCACGGCTATTTCATTAGCTCGCGGAGCATTGTATCTTCTTTTATCGTGTTGAGGATCATTTCGAAAGGACAACATTAAATTTATGGCTTTATTGCCACTCGGATTAAGATCTTGTTCAACTTGACGCATCATCTTAAAAATTTTTGCAAATTCATTGCATTGGATCATAAAGCAGGACAAATCTTTCATTAAGACTGGATTACACTTTTGATTGGCTTTATTATTCATTCTATGATTAATAACTTTTTCTGTATCTAAAAAATAAAGCTGCGCAAAATGCGGAACTTGCCCATCCGCTGGGCGCATTGCCATTGTGGTTAAATGATGATATTGTTCATGAATCTTCAAACAATAAGGAGCATTGTTCACAACATCTAATGGATTTCTATTGCCCGGGGCACCCATGGAAGCCATAGCTAAAGCGCTATTATATGAACGAATATTATCAAGAAAATTTTTTGATACAGAATCATTTCCCATATATAATTTTTTAAGAAAATCAGGACAATTTATTGGTTTTAATTTAAGCTTGCCTTTTTGACAACAATATGTAAATTTTCCATCTTTAGATTTTTCACATGCAAAGTTTAAGGATTTGCAAAATTGACATTCTACATTCATTTTGCCAAGTGTATGAACTGGCACATTTATTTCATGTTCCTTGGAAATTAGCGCAATGTGATGATTTAATTGTCTAGCTTGTTGCCTTTTTTGAGCATGTCTCTGGACATCAGCTTTATGTCGTTTAGTCTTTGCGTTATCATTTTCATTGATCCTCTGCTGAGCATGTCTCTGAGAATCAGCTTTGAGTCGTTGAGTCTTTGCGTCGTTATTTTCATTTGCCCTTTGCTGAGCATGTCTCTGAGCATTAGCTTTGAGTCGTTGAGTCTTTGCGTCGTTATTTTCATTTGCCCTATGCTGAGAATTTCTTTGAGCATTAGCTTCGAGTCGTTGAGATCTTTCCTCCAAACTTTCAATTTTACGCATTTGTTTTAAGCGTTTATTTTCGCGACTCACTTTAGTCAAATTTCCGTATTTTCTCTTTTGAGGCATAATTATTTACGTCGTAACAATACAATTATTTTTTAAATCTATAACAGTTTTCAAATCTATAATAGTTTTTAAATTTATAATAATTATTCTTTATCTATAGATATCTTTTTAAAAAAGAAACTATTTTATACCGTTTGTTTGTCTGTCTGATCGCAAACTACTTATTTACATTAATAGATCGATTTTCTTATTAGATCTTTTCTTTCTCTTTTTTTTCTGTTTTATTGATTTTTTATATAGTGCATAACAGCCTTTTTTACAGGCGCACAGCAACTCTGTATCGGCGGATAGTAGCCGTTTTTTTTACAGGCGCACTGCAGCTCTGTGTCAGCAGACAGCAGCCTTTTTTGTACAGGCGCACAGCAGCTCTGTTTCAGCGCACAGCAACCGTTTTTTAAAGGCGCACAGCAGCCTTTTTTGTACAGGCGCACAGCAGCTCTGTTACAGTGCACAGCAACCGTTTTTTAAAGGCGTACAGCAGCCTTTTTTGTACAGGCGCATAGCAGCTCTGTGTCGGCGCACAGCAGCCGTTTTTTAAAGGCGCACAGCACCCTTTTTTATACAGGCGCACAGCTGCTCTGTATCGTCGCACAGCAGCCGTTTTTTAAAAACGCGCACAGCAGCTTTTTTATATAATATATATTTTTTTATATAATGTCTCGAATATCTAAAAAATATTTTTTTATAATGTAAAAATATATCTATTACAAATATTTAAAAACACATTTATTACATTTAATAAATATTTAAATACATTTATTCCATCACCATGGTAACTTTTTATCCCTATATTCATATTATACGCGTACCACATCTCCAATTGTTTTTGAGGGAAGCTATCTTGCATATTTCTTCTAATATATATAGTAGATAAAATGATAAAATACAGATATTGAAAGAAACAGCGAAAATGCATGCAATTCACAGGAGCATAATGTAAGTAAATTTGAATTTTATGGAAAGAGAATGAAAGAGAGAAATGGAGAGAAATAACAGAATGAAAGATAGAGAATGATATTAAAAGAGAGAGAAAGAGAAAGTGAGAGCGAAAGAGAAAGAGAGAGAGAGAGAGAGAAAGAAAGAGAGAGAGAGAGAGAGAGAGAGAGAGAGAGAGAGAGAAAAAGAGAAGGTTAAGAGAAAGAAGGAAAGTAAGAGATTTGTGTGTATATGTGTGAGTGACAGAGAAAATAAGGTTAAGAGAGAGAAGGAAAGAAAGAGATTTGTGTGTATAATATATATGTGTGTGTGTATGTGTGAATAAAGAGATAAAGAGAAAGAGAGAGATATCTATAAATATATATCTTTTTTTAGAATAATGGTATCATTACGGCGGAAGAATTAAATTTAAAAAATCTATTTTCAAAGAGAAAATTGCAGAAGCCTACAAAAATCGATAGAGAGAAAAACAACGAAAATGCATGCACTTCACAGGAGCATAATGTAAGTAATCTACATATCTATATATATATATAATATATATATATATATATATATATATATATATTATTTATAGTATATATATATATATATATATATATATATATCTTATCTATCTATATCTATATATCTTTTTTTAGAATGACATTTCGAAAAACTTAAACGCTGAAAATCTTTTATTAAAGAGGAAGTTGCAGGAGTTGCAGCGGCAACTGGCCGCTGCTTTGGCCAAGCAACTGCCACTGCAGGCTATGCGGTGGCTGCTGACAATGTGCAACCTGTAGTGGTGGCTGCTGACAATCCACAGCCTGCAGTGGTGGCTACTGAGATTCCTCCAGCACCAAAAATTGGAAAAAATGATATATTGCATCGTAAGTATATAATATAATAAATAATATACAATAATAAATAATACTAAATAAAAATAAATAAAAATAAATAATAGTACCATAAGTAAATATATAATTTTATATTTTTTTACAGCAACAAATAAAACTCGACGATGGGCCAGAGGAGGAAGAGGCCGAGGACGTGGACGTGGACGCGGACGCGGACGTGGACGTCCACGCGAACGAAATACTATTATTATTAATATGTAATAATTTATGTTTTATGTATTATTATTATTATGTTATTTATTTATTATTAATGTTATAAATGTTTATATGTAAGTTCGTAATATTTTGTGTTAAATAAATTATATTCATCTTATTCGATCTCACATTAATAACTTCGACTCTCTCTCTCTCTCTTTCTCTTGGGTAACAAAAAAGTAAAAATAATAATAAAAATTAGCAATTTTTCTAATTCTTTTACATTCTTTAGTTTTTTCTACTTCCAACAACGAATGAGATTCGGTCGATTATTTCTCGAAAATTAGAAAATTTAAAAAAATCGGTTGCCAGAAAATTGGTAGCGAAAAACTATACACTTTATGGCACTTCCCGGAAAAGTCTACCCTTATTTCATGTACCCTTGGTAAAAATTCGGCCCACCAACAAATGAGATTCGGTCGATTATTACCCAAAAATTAAAAAAATTTAAAAAATCGGTTTCCAAAAAATTGGTAGCGAAAAAAAAACCGCGACATTTTCATCCCCGAAAAATTTGCGAGATTTTGAGACCAATTTCGTGAGAATCGGTCCATAAATGTGGAAGTAGTTCGCGTACATACAGACAGACAGACGACGCGACTTATATATATAGATAGGTTGGTGTTAAATTTGGCAATGATCGGTGAAGGGGTTACCAATTTTTGCCTAAAAAGTGTACAAATTATACATAAAATCTTATATATAGAACGTATTATTAAAGGAAGATTGTTTTGAATTTCGCGAAGATGGTGAAAAGATTACCGATTTCTGCCTAAAAAATATATAGGGTAGACCGAGGCGAATCGGATTACTAATTAGCACGATAAAATAGCTCGTTTGAAAAAAAACACTAACAAAAACCGTTTTAAAACTTATATTGATCCGATTCGCCTCGGTCTACCCTAAGTTATTTGATGGATAGAGTATCATTTTAAAGGAAGATTGTTAGTGAATTTGGCGAGGATCGGTGAAGGGATTACCGATTTCTGCTTAAAAAGTGTATAAAATGTACATGTAATTTTATATAGAGTATTATTAAAAGAAGGTTGTTTTGAATTTTGCGAGGATCGGTGAGAGGGTTACCAATTTCTGCTTAAAAAATGTGTAATGATTTCTGTTTTTTAATGATACTTTATATAAAATTACATATATAACTAATACATGTAACTTTTGAGCAAAAATCGGCAACTCCTTTGATTTGCCTCGGTCTACCCTATACATCGTCAAATTCAAAACAACCTCTCTTTAAAAGGTTAGTCTACCCTGAAACAGGCGAATTTTCAGGAATTAATTTCAGACAAAATATCGGTGATATATGAATGATTTTTTTTTTTCATTATCTTTATTAGGGTTTCAAAAACATGTACAAATTTTTTGGTGTAAAAAAATTTCAAAATGGCGATGAGGCACTCCTTCACGCGCAACTATGCTTTTCAGACGGTGTACATGGTTTCTGAAATGTGGGTGGTCTGAAACAAAAAAAAATATGGTCATTAACTATATTGTATTGTCTTCGGAATGACGGCGCTTTTTTTCTCTCCTCGTTTTTGGCGTCAAAAAAAAAAATTCCTGAATTTTTCATTGATGCAGAATCACCTAATGAAAAATTCAGGAATTTTTTTCTTGACGCCAAAAACGAGAAGAGAAAAAAAAACGATAACGCTCGCAATCAGAATGGCTCCATACGTCTGCGAAAGCCGCGAGACATCTTTCTCGTGTTCGCTATCCATAAATTTGTTCGCGCTTATACCGAAATATTCTCGAAGAAATTCCCTGCGCATAAAATTCAGGAAAACAATATGTCGGCTGGAAAGTAATCATTTATCAAATCGCGGATTTTACACATTTTACACATTATTAGGAATATTTTGCGTTAATTTCGAGTAAGTCGAGATCTTTTCCTTAACCCTTCGAGGCTACACTGGATGGCGGCCACCCTGACAAAACTTCAGGGCCCGATATTTTTAAGATAGGTTCTATAATCAGTGTCCCTTCACTCAGGATCCCTAGTTGGATCCCTCTCTCGAAGATTCGTGTTAGTAGGACCACTCAAGTGTGACCTCGGTGTATGTTTCTTATCGCGATCAAAAATTACAATATTTTTGTTCATCGAGCACATCGGGTTTTGCATTATACATATTTTTAAACAACATCCTTAAGATCAAGAGACACGGTAGTGTCTCGCGCCGAGTACACGCGGAGCGAGACCGACCGTGACTCTTTTACGCGACGCGACGGGTTGCGAGTACCCGAGATGTTGAGATCTCGATAACGAGTGAACGGATCAAGTTCTATAAATTTTTACGTGCATTATTTGCAATTATGAGACTTTGAATCCGTCTGGGTAGCGACCACCCCAGTGTGGCCGGGGCGTATTAAAAAAAGAGGTGCGGCTTCGAAGGGTTAAATATCTTATCGCAAGTCAGATGCAGGAGTTGTAATACCATAGAAACAGTTGTAAAATTTATCGGCGGTTTCATAATAGAGACTACGTCTTCAATATTGTTTCGCCTTTATCATTGAACTGGCTTATTGTTAGATTATTGCCGGCGCGTTTCGAAGGACATTCGGCAAAAAGAGCAATCGCGCAGCTGTTAATGGTGGTAATTGCCTGAAACAACTGTGAAACGATAAGCCACTGTTTAAGTAGCAGTTAAATGCAGGTAATTAGCTACGATAATGACAAATACATGCGCAACGCAGCATTTTACTTGCTGAATCATGCGAAAATGTCTCCAATTATTCGTAACAATAATGTTCGACATTGAGCTTTATCGCTTGCGGAATGAGTAATATGATTCAATGTCATACAACAGAACTTTAAAACTTGTCACCGGGTTCCAAACTTTTTTAAAGTGTTTGTTTAAAATTGTATTATTTGCCGTGAAAGAACACGCAATCGTATCATTTTATCATTTATTCAGTAACTATTATATCTTCGAGATCTTACTTAATTATATCTTAACTATACACTTTAATAAATGTAATCAGTAAAAACAGTAATAAAAAATTAACAATGCAGCATGCATTTCTCGTGGAAAGTTGTCGAAAATACGCTGTGAAAATTGGTCATGCAAAAGCGAGATTACGATCCATCTATTATGAAAATCCGGATTTGCTATTTTTATTTCTACTACTATCATCTCGAAATAGAAATACCACTCGAAAATATTGCATCAAAAAACAAATTACATGGGTATATCTAAAAATAAATAAAGTTAACAAAAAAACTAACAAAAATTATTTAAATTCAATATTTTAATAATTTTATTATGTTTTAGACGGCTTTTGAATTTTTTATATAAATTATACATTTATTTTTAGACACATTTATGACAAAAATTGTATGGTTATTTAAAAAATGACGGCTATTACGATGAATTATATATATAATTTTCCAGTAGTTTAGATATAGAACATTTATGTAGATATTAGGTTTACGTAAAATAATTACGCAATTAGTATGATAACAATAATATATATATTGCTTACAGAAATAACATTACGATAGTAATATTCCATTCTCGTTGCGTTTCTGAGCTAGCAGTCGTCTTAGCACATATTAGGTAAATATATACATTGTTTATAAACACAGTCAAAATATATTAATGTATTACAATCTCGCACTATTTCTTGTAACTATCGATTTGTAACAGAAGCAGAGAAGCAGAGAATACGAGAGAAACAAAGAAAGGAATCCATTAAAATAGCTTCTTTGAAATACGTCGTAAGTTTTAATTTAAACATTAAAATTTAAACATTAGTATTAAGATTTTTGATTGAGTAAAAAAACAATAAACATAATTTAGGGAAGAATGCGACAGGAGTAAAAAAGCAGCGCCAAGTTTTTTTACAAGAAAAATTTATTTATTTTGTTTTAATTAAATATTTTTATTTTGTACATGTTACTTCTTTAATTCTTTGTAATTAAAATGATTCTTTGTAATATTAAAAATTTGTTAAAGAGAATTATGAAGCTATTATCACTTGGGTTTAGAATAGGAAGACCCTTGAATAGAAATACGAAAATACCACTTGGGTTTTATTTCTTTAAAGTAGTTGCATAACAATTATCTTTCAAAGCAATATACATATTCTGTTTACAATTGGCGGAATTTAATTTAAAGATTTCACATCTTTTTTTGAATTACATGTCACTTGAGTTAAGTTAGGTAATATAATTTTGTGAAGAAGAAATTAAAGATTTCACATCTCTTTTTTGAAATAAATGTCACTTGAGTTAAGTTAGATAATACAATTTTGTGAAAAAGATATAAAGCTATCATATAAGACGTCGCGGCATTAGGAGAAAAAGGAGGAAGAGTATCTTAAAAATTTTTCACACACATTTGGACTTTGCGTCGCAATATCTCCGCTCGTAGGGCACGTAGCGGAATATTATAAGAGAAACCCCCCCTAATTGGACCCCAAGCTATCGATCAAGCCTACTTAGAACTTGATCCGTTCACTCGTTATCGAGATCTCAACATCTCGGGAACTCGCAACCCGTCGCGTCGCGTAAAAGAGTCACGGTCGGTCTCGCTCCGTGTGTACTTGGCACGAGACACTACCGTGTCTCTTGATTACTTAATTTTCCTCGACTTCAGTTATTGTTCTAGCTATATGCCACAGTTCTCATCTTTTAATTATAGTGTCTCGAGCCCACCGCAAAAATTTGGGTCCATCGCTTTTATGGATAAATTTACTTGCAAAAGGTAGTTTATAAGTAGTATTATCATAAACGATTGTCAGCCAAACTCGTACCCCCTGCGTTATGAGCAATAAAAATTTATTAACAATTGGATTTCTAAGCGATTTGGGTCCATCGCTTTTATGGACGAAACTTGTTTCATTCGAAAGTGCATCAAATTCCCTTTCAGAAAATACCCGGCTGATTTGCCCTGGCCCCTGCAAAACCCAGGCTGATCATGATTTTTTACTCAACGCGCGAGTCAGATCGAGCGTGGCGTTTGAAATGCGCGCCGTAAACAAAGACAGAGCGTCACGCTTTTATTTATACTTTGGATACTATCTAATATCATAAATTTTTAAAGATCATAATTGTTGTTATTGTTATTATTTAACGTTTATGATATTATAATATTGTGTAGGGATTAAGAATATTTTTGATTTTCTTTATCATTCATATTATTATATTTTATATGTTAATTATATACTTTTATCATTTATCATAGTTAAAAATATCATAATTCCAGATAAAAGTATGGAACTGTCAGAGAACGTAATGTAAATTGGAATTTTGTCGAATATTTCCAAGTTTTTTACATTTTTTTATAATTAATTGAATTTTAACAAAATCATAGAAATACTACACGGAAAAAAATAAACTGTAAAAAATCGTCAGAAATCTGATGACTATTTACAGTTTATTATGTAACTCGGCCACGGGTAATGATAAACTCGTAATTTTTCAATAAAATAAATGAGATACTACTAACACGTCAAATGAATTTTTGATATGCACATCAATGCTTTTTTTTACAGTGTATAATAATATCCGCACAAAATTACCTTTTTTAAAAAAAGGTAAAAAAAGGCGCCAAGTACACGTATAGTAGTGTATATGTTGTTACCTAAAAAAAAATGAAAGTGGTAGTATTATACCTCGAAAAAACCTAAGTAACAAGTGGTAGATTTTTATATCTCGAAAAATCTCGAAAAAATCTAAGCAGTAGTATCTTTATTTCCCAAAAATTATAACCCAAGTGATACACGTCACAAAATTATGTTACCTTATCAAAAAGAAGGGTCGCGCTTCAAGTGATCTATAACAATTACAAAAAAGAAATGATATCTCTTTAAATTAGAGCGCCAATTACAGAGAGAACATGTATATTGCCTCAAAAAAATAATTGTTGCACTACTTTGAAAAACCTTTACATTGTGTCAATTAGAAAAGAATGTATAATAACAATTTTATAAGATTAAAAAGTTTTATTTAAATTTAACAAGGGAATACAAGATATTTAAATACAAAGTTATTTACATGTGTATTTTTTAATGGCCACAAAGAATTACAGAAGTAACAGTACAAAATAAAAATATTTTATTAAAATACATAAATTTTTCTTGTAAAAAAACTTGGCGCTGCTAGACCTTTTAAATAAATAAGGACAACAATAAATAAAAATAATTCAGAAAAGAATACAATGGGAGTAATATTAAATGATTATCAGCGTGGATGTGGGAGTGAGTGATATGGGTGTGCGTGACTACGCGGACGGCGGATAATGCGGCTTATAATTAAGTATAGAATAAGTTTATTTATTTATTTAAAATTTCGAGGTCTAGCAGCGCCAAGTTTTTTTACAAGAAAAATTTATGTATTTTAATAAAATATTTTTATTTTGTACTGTTACTTCTGTAATTCTTTGTGGCCATTAAAAAATACACATGTAAATAACTTTGTATTTAAATATCTTGTATTCCCTTGTTAAATTTAAATAAAACTTTTTAATCTTATAAAATTGTTATTATACATTCTTTTCTAATTGACACAATGTAAAGGTTTTTCAAAGTAGTGCAACAATTATTTTTTTGAGGCAATATACATGTTCTCTCTGTAATTGGCGCTCTAATTTAAAGAGATATCATTTCTTTTTTGTAATTGTTATAGATCACTTGAAGCGCGACCCTTCTTTTTGATAAGGTAACATAATTTTGTGACGTGTATCACTTGGGTTATAATTTTTGGGAAATAAAGATACTACTGCTTAGATTTTTTCGAGATTTTTCGAGATATAAAAATCTACCACTTGTTACTTAGGTTTTTTCGAGGTATAATACTACCACTTTCATTTTTTTTTAGGTAACAACATATACACTACTATACGTGTACTTGGCGCCTTTTTTTACCTTTTTTTAAAAAAGGTAATTTTGTGCGGATATCACGCCTTTTTGTAGTATATTACGCATTTTATAAACAGTATGTACAGGATAAAGCTATTTGGAGGTATAATACTACCACTTTGTTTTTTTCGAGGTAACAACATAACAGGGTAACAACATAATACATATACACTACTATGCGTGTACTTGGCGCTCTTTTTTACCTTTTTTTTAAAAAGGTAATTTTGTACGGATATCACGCCTTTTTGTAGTGTTACGCATCTTAATCTTATAAACAATATATCTTATAATTTTATAAACAGTATATAATACAAGGTATGAAGCTAAAAGTGTTACCGACTATTATTTCTAAAGAAAACAACAATTTAATATTTTGCTTAGTTTTTTTTTAAATAATAATCTGTAACCTTTTTAGTTGTACACCTTGTATATATTTTTCAATTTCAACATAAAACATAATCGCAATAAAACATGATTAATGTTAATAAGTCGTTAACTGTAAAATTCTTTATTTATTTTTATTTGCGTGTCTTACTGAATGTTGTTCGCAACTGTATATGTACCGATATCTTCAGGTATCGATATTTTTGATAATTATTTTTACGTCAGACATAATTTTAATTCATCCAATTTTTATTATGTCTAGACATAATTTTTGTCCAATTTTTATTATGTCTATAAACATAATTTTAATTTAGCGATTTTTATTATGTCATGACATAATTCTAATTCTGCCGCTAGGGAAATTTTAAGTCGATTCTTATGAATCAAGCTTGAATTCAATGTCTAGGTGTCCCAGGTTGCCGATGACGAGGTCCACATAGTGCGCTCTATAGTTTTCGGTGTACAGGTGTATTAATACCTTGAATTCGATGGCCACGTGTTCCAAGTTGCCGATGACGAGGTCCACATAGTGCGCTTCGTAGTTTTCAGTGTCTACATGTATTAATACCTCGAATTCGATATCTACGTGTCCTACATTGGGTGCGTTCAGCCGATACTCCGCTAGCCTAGCAATCGTGAGCAGACGCTCGTTTTCGCTCGTTTCCCTTCTTTTGACCTAATGGATTAAAAGGAGAGGAAACGAGCGAAAACGAGCGACTGCTCACAATTACTAGGCTAGCGGAGTATCGGCTGAACGCACCCATTCAGATTTAAAGTTATTAATACACCTAGACACCAAAAACTATGAAGCGCATTATGTGGACCTCGTCATCGGCAACCTGGAACACGTAGACATCGAATTCGAGGTATTATTACACCTAGACACCAAAAACTACCGAGCGCGCTATCTGGACCTCGTCATCAGCAACCTGGGACACCTAAACATCGAATTCAAGGTATTAATACACGTAGACACCGAAAACTACGGAGCTCACTATCTAGACATTGTCATCGGCAACCTGGAACCTGGAACACTTAGACATCGCATTCAACGTATTATTACATTTGGACACCGAAAACTACGAAGCGCACTATGTGGACCTCGTCATCGGCAACCTGAGACACGTAGACATCGAATCCAAGGTATTAATACACGTAGACACCGAAAACTACGGAGCGCACTATGTGGACCTTGTCATCGGCAACCTGGGACACCTATACATCGAATTCAACGTACGATTACACCTGGACCCCGAAAACTATGAAGCGCACTATCTGGATCTCGTCATCGGCAACCTGGGACACGTAAACATCGAATTCGAAGTATTATTACACCTAGACACCGAAAACTACGGAGCGCGATATCTGGACCTCGTCATCAGCAACCTGGGACACCTAAACATAGAATTCAAGGTATAAATACACGTAGACACCTAAAACTACGGAACTCACTATCTAAATTTCATCATCGGCAACCTGGAACACCTAGACATCGCATTCAACGTATTATTACACCTGGACACCGAAAACTACGAAGCGCACTATGTGGACCTTGTCATCGGCAACCTGGGACACCTAGACATCGAATTCAACGTACGATTACACCTGGACACCGAAAACTATGAAGCGCACTATCTGGGTCCCGTCATCGGCAACCTGGGACACGTGGACATCGAATTCAAGGTATTAATACACGTAGACACCGAAAACTACGGAGCGCACTATGTGGACCTTGTCATCGGCAACCTGGGACACCTAGACATCGAATTCAACGTACGATTACACCTGGACACCGAGAACTATGAAGCGCACTATCTGGATCCCGTCATCGGCAACCTGGGACACGTGGACATCGAATCCAAGGTATTAATACACGTAGACACCGAAAACTACGGAGCGCACTTTGTGGACCTTGTCATCGGCAACCTGGGACACCTATACATCGAATTCAACGTACGATTACACCTGGACCCCGAAAACTATGAAGCGCACTATCTGGATCTCGTCATCGGCAACCTGGGACACGTAAACATCGAATTCGAAGTATTATTACACCTAGACACCGAAAACTACGGAGCGCGATATCTGGACCTCGTCATCAGCAACCTGGGACACCTAAACATAGAATTCAAGGTATAAATACACGTAGACACCTAAAACTACGGAACTCACTATCTAAATTTCATCATCGGCAACCTGGAACACCTAGACATCGCATTCAACGTATTATTACACCTGGACACCGAAAACTACGAAGCGCACTATGTAGACCTTGTCATCGGCAACCTGGGACACCTAGACATCGAATTCAACGTACGATTACACCTGGACACCAAAAACTATGAAGCGCACTATCTGGATCTCGTCATCGGCAACCTGGGACACGTGAACATCGAATTCGAAGTATTATTACACCTAGACACCGAAAACTACGGAGCGCGATATCTGGAACTCGTCATCAGCAACCTGGGACACCTATACATCGAATTCAACGTACGATTACACCTGGACCCCGAAAACTATGAAGCGCACTATCTGGATCTCGTCATCGGCAACCTGGGACACGTGAACATCGAATTCGAAGTATTATTACACCTAGACACCGAAAACTACGGAGCGCGATATCTGGAACTCGTCATCAGCAACCTGGGACACCTAAACATCGAATTCAAGGTATAAATACACGTAGACACCGAAAACTACGGAACTCACTATCTAGACATCATCATCGGCAACCTGGAACACCTAGACATCGCATTCAACGTATTATTACACCTGGACACCAAAAACTACGAAGCGCACTATGTGGACCTCGTCATTGGCAACCTGGGACACCTAGACATCGAATTCAACGTACGATTACACCTGGACACCAAAAACTATGAAGCGCACTATCTGGACCTCGTCATCGGCAACCTGGGATACCTAGACATCGCATTCAAGCTTAATTCATAAGAATCGACTTAAAAATTCCCTAGCGGCATTTTCTGCCAAGCGTAGAGAATCTTCTTTTCCGTTAACTCAATATATATTATTTATATATATACCTAATTTACCTAAATAGAAATCTTCCTTCTGACCGATAAGTCTATCGACCTAATTTCGAAATACGCGCGCGATATCGAAACTAGCGATACCTGCGCCGCCAGCGTCGAAAAAGTGAAAGTAACGTTTCTGATTATGACGTCATCATATCAGACGTCGGCGTTAGTAGTATCTTAAAAATAAATTTTCACATTTGGACTTTGCGTCGCAATATCTCCGCTCGTAGGGCACGTAGCGGAATATTATGAGAGAAACCCCCCCCTAATTGGACCCCAAGCTATCGATCAAGCCTACTTAGAACTTGATCCGTTCACTCGTTATCGAGATCTCAACATCTCGGGTACTCGCAACCCGTCGCGTCGCGTAAAAGAGTCACGGTCGGTCTCGCTCCGCGTGTACTTGGCGCGAGACACTACCGTGTCTCTTGATTAATATATATTCAAACAGTAAGATTAGGTTCATACATCAATTTATAATAAAATTTCAGTAAAATGACTAAATTACAGTGCTAAACAGTATCTTTTATTAATAATTTTATTATTTTTTACATATCATTTTTTCCGTGTAGTATTTGCTATGATTTTGTTAAAATTCAATTAATTATAAAAAAATGTAAAAAACTTGGAAATATTCGACAAAATTCCAATTTACATTACGTTCTCTGACAGTTCCATACATTTATCTGGAATTATGATATTTTTAACTATGATAAATGATAAAAGTATATAATTAACATATAAAATATAATAATATAAATGATAAAGAAAATCAAAAATATTCTTAATCCCTACACAATATTATAATATCATAAACGTTAAATAATAACAATAACAACAATTATGATCTTTAAAAATTTATGATATTAGATAGTATCCAAAGTATAAATAAAAGCGTGACGCTCTGTCCTTGTTTACGGCGCGCATTTCAAACGCCACGCTCGATCTGACTCGCGCGTTGAGTAAAAAATCATGATCAGCCTGGGTTTTGCAGGGGCCAGGGCAAATCAGCCGGGTATTTTCTGAAAGATTTAGAATAGGAAGACCCTTGAATAGGAATACGAAGATACCACTTGGGTTTTATTTTTTTAAAGTATTTGCATAACAATTACCTTTCAAAGCAATATACATATTCTGTTTACAATTGGCGCAATTTAATTTAAAGATTTCACATCTTTTTTTGAAATACATGTCACTTGAGTTAAGTTAGGTAATATAATTTTGTGAAAAAGATATAAAGCTACCACTTAGATTAGATACATGTCACTTGAGTTAAGTTAGGTAATATAATTTTGTAAAAAAGAAATTAAAGATTTCACATCTCTTTTTTGAAATAAATGTCACTTGAGTTAAGTTAGATAATACAATTTTGTGAAAAAGATATAAAGCTATCATATAAGACGTCGCGGCATTAGGAGAAAGGAGGAGGAGTATCTTAAAAATTTTTCACACACATTTGGACTTTGCGTCGCAATATCTCCGCTCGTAGGGCACGTAGCGGAATATTATAAGAGAACCCCCCCCCCCCCTAATTAGACCCCAAGCTATCGATCAAGCCTACTTAGAACTTGATCCGTTCACTCGTTATCGAGATCTCAACATCTCGGGAACTCGCAACCCGTCGCGTCGCGTAAAAGAGTCACGGTCGGTCTCGCTCCGCGTGTACTTGTGGAGACACTACCGTGTCTCTTGATTACTTAATTTTCCTCGACTTCAGTTATTGTTCTAGCTATATTCCACAGTTCTCATCTTTTAATTAACATACCCACACAGCACGGGGAGCTCCCGGGCAGTTCCTGAGGAGCTTATATAATTTTTCACAAGCTTTATTTGAACTTCAAAAGAATTCGCACGGAGCTCTCCGGGAGCTCCTATGTCCGCTTTCTCTTTTGAGAGCTCCTTGGGAGCTTCAAAGTAATTCCCGGGAAGCTTCCATATAAGCTCCCCGGGAGCTCGTACGTCCACTATTGCGAGCTGCTTAGAAGCAGCACGGGGAGCTCCCGGGGAGTTCCTGAGGAGCTTATAAAATTTTTCATAAGCTGTTGTGCCCCTTTTTGGGTGCACTAAGATTCGATCGTTCCAAGAAGGAGATGGGATGGGTGACTGTTAGAACACTCTTTGATAAACGGCACTTCGAATAAAGAATACTTTAATTGAATCTTTAATTGAATCTGCTTTACAGTTATTGCGTACAAGAATGCCCGTTACTGATCTGCTCCCTGACTCCGATTACCTTCTCGTCTCCTGTTGTCGCTTCCTTTTGAATCCTCGTCCTGTCCTTCGATATCGCTGAGTTGCTCAATCGTATGTAGGCCGATCGCGCAACTTATCTCTTGCTGATTCGGCTTTGCGTAGTTCTTTCGGGCTTTCGCGGTCGCGTTCCCTATTGTTATTCTCGGTCTTTCTTAATACTATTCTTATTTTATTATTACATTAATTGGGGCCGCAACATCTCTCCCCCTTTGAGAAAAGGAAACTACGGTCTGTAGTTTTCGCTACAATTTTTCGCTGCTTATCCTATTTTTATTTTTATTAGGGTGGTTTATTTTCTTTGTTTGTTTTGGAGATTACATTCTTCTTATGTTCTAGTATAGTATCGCTGAGTCGCCCTGTACGTGCGGTCGGGCGCTTGCTCGTTTCTTATGTCTTTTTATTACATAGATGATTATTCCTACTATGCTTAATATAATTATTAACGTAAGTGTCGATCCTACGGGATATATGACATAGGGATTTTTTATTAGGGTGCGTCTTGGGGTTTTTCCAATTTTTTATTTATGTCGCTTATTTTTAGACTTAATTCTATTAATTCGTTTGGATTCCTAATTACAAGTTCTAATCTAATTTCTTTTTTCGCTTGTTCGTTAATATTTTTATTTTTGTTTGTTAGCGTTAAGTTGAAATCGGCTAAGTGCATTTCTATTTGTTTCATAGTCGTTTGTCTTTTTGTTTTTATAATAATGTCGGGTGTGGTTAGTTTACAATTTTCGATTATACTTAGTTTCCCTGTTCTTTCTATTTCTATTTTTTGTTCTGCCTGTTCATTACATTGAATCGTCAGCTGTTGTTTTTTCGGCGTTGAGAATAGCCACGTTTGTGGTTCGCTTAATGTTATCCATAAGGTTACGTTTGACATTATTTGACGTTTCTCGCAGGTGTTTACATATCCTGGCGTTTTTACGTAAACTTGTACTTCGCATGGTGCGTCGGCTTTTACAAAATATACCGGGTAGTTTCGGTTACATACATATTTTACTCCGTTTCGTTTACAGTCGTTTAAATCGCGTTCCTCTAGCGTTATGTAATTATGATTCTCTTTATCTATTGCTAATATGTTGTGAGTAATTCTTAGGAATGTGATAATATTCGCGTGGTTATGGACAGGTAATGGTGTCGCTCTTATTATTTCATACACGGGGTATGCTACCACGGGAAATTTGATTATCGTATAAATGTTCGGTTTATCATAATACGCGTTAATTTCTACATAGCTTTGTATCTCGTTCCAATTTTCTAATCTAGTTTTAAAAGGAAAGTAGGATCCATGCGTCAATTGTGACGTTGCCTCTTTTAGTTCGGTTATTATTTTTTCTATTGGTAATAGGCGGGTGAGTATGACTCCTTCTCGCGAATATGTGAGGTAGTCTATCGTGTCTTTCACGTCTTCTATTAGATCCTCTGTAATTGTGGTTAGTATTATAATAACTGTTCATCTATTTCTTCTCTTCTAGCGTACAGTGCTGTCTCCAGCTGTATCCGTCTCGTGACGTTCGTCATCAGTTGTTCTTGAGGCTTAGATCTGAGCACATATTTGTTTGCGATAATTGTAAAATGAGGTGCAGGCTGTGCAACCGATTTTTTGTTCCGTCGACGTGCGACGCATGTTGGCGCACGTACTGGCTACGCGCTGCTAGTGGGGGTGCCGCGCTTAGTGCGCGAGTGGCGGCGAATTTGGGTGCGGGGCCGACGTCGCCCCCTCCCTCCTACGCGGAAGTGTTGCTAACACCCCCGGGTACATGGATGCATCTCCTCTACCCCCTGGAGGTCACGTTGAACGTGGCCACCGGACGCCGTGTGGTGCGACGTGTTTGATGTTTGGTAAGTACTTATTATCTTATTTTCCTTAGTTTTTACTATCGCCTACTTTCTATCGCCTACTTTCTATTGCTTGTTTTTGTTTTGTTCTTTTGCGCTGTTTTTACTGTTCTATAAAGGGCTTTAATCGGTTTACATATACTCGAGGGGTTTCTCGTCTCTTTTTGATTGTGTAATTGACGTCTGAATGTTTTTAAATTACTTCATACGGTCTTATCCTTCATACGGGGATTCTAATTTTTTCGATCTCCCTCTACGCACCGTTTCGTCGTGCAAGAGAACTTTGTCTCCCACTCGGAAATTGATTTCTTTTGTCTTCTTATCGTATTACGTCTCCTTGGCCTTAGATTTTTTGTTTCGCAAATGTTCCTTTGCAACTCGTTGTATCGCTCTTAATTTTTCTTTTAGCTCTTGCGCGTAATCGTCATACGTATACGTTGGTTTTGGTGGTTGCGACAGTGCCGTCGGTAGTGTCGCTCGGTGCCCGTATACTAATTCAAAGGGTGTAAACCCTTTGTAAAGGTGTGGCGTCGTGTTATACGCGAACATTGCGTATGACGTCCATTCGTCCCAGTTTGTCTGGTCCGCGTTAATATAATGTCGCAAGTATTCGGCTAATGTTCTATGAAAGCGTCTCCAATGCTCCATTACTCTCGGGATGGTAGGCCGTTGTTTGAATTTTTTCTATCTTCAGTAATTTACACGCGCTTTTAAATATCTCGCTAAGGAAATTCGTTCCTCTATCCGTCAGTATTTTGTAGGGGATACCGTATTCAAAGATAATCTTTGTGACAAATTCTTTCGCGATTGTATTTGCTTCTTGATTAGGTACGGGTATCGCCTTACTGAATTTTGATAAATTATCCTGAAACGTGAGGATATATTTATTTCCGTTTTCGGTCACCGTCAGTGGTCCTACTATATCTAGAGCACATTTTTCGAACGGTTTGTCCGCGGTGTCTGTTATTACTAAGGGTGCTTTATTTTTTCGCGATAACTTGTTCTTCTGACATAGTTCGCATTTATTAATGTAATCTTCGACGTCTCGAGTTAATCCTCTCCAGTTATGCGTCAACCTTATTCGGTTTATGGTGCGTTCCACACCCTGATGTCCTCCTACAGGTGCATCATGGTATTCGTATAATATACGTTGCTTCTCTTCTTCTGTATATTTTCTTTCGCTCTCCTCTTCGTTATTCTCTTCCTTCTCTATCTTGACTCAGTATCATAGCGGAAGGCGGAAGGTGTGTCTTCTAACCTATTACTGACAGTTCAGCACGAAAGCTCTAGCACTATTGGCACATGCGGAACTTCATACTTCAAAAGATCTCGCGAAAGTTTTTCAGCTCGTATTAAGTAAATGTAATAAATATAACAATGAGTGGATTAGGTAAGAAATTTGTACTATGTTAGTAATTACTGTTAATTATGAAAAAGAACAAATGTACATACAATATTAATTAATTGTAACAAAAAATCATAAATGATAATTTTTACAAGAAAGAAGAAGACAAGTGTGAAAATTTTTCGCGATGAAAATGGACAAATAATAAAAACAAATGAAGGGATTCTGTATGAATATGTGGATAACGACGGTAAACATTTTATTTAAAATATTGTAAAATTAATAATACGCTTTATCGCCATTGAATTTCCACTGCTGTAGTAGCATCAAAAATATAAAATTATTTTTTTTCTCAGGAAATACCACATTAAAATTTATACCGACAACACATCTGTTCTGTAGCGAATCATCATCATCAACATTAGTTGAAAGTGGTAAGTGATTTGTGTGCGCATTGCTATGCGAAAAACTTTGAACAATAGAAATATTGCATTTGAGATAACGATGAACCAATTTCATTCCAGAGAGCATAATGCCATGCAGTACAACAGCAAGCACTACGCAAGAAAATAATTGTAATAAAAATGTGGAAAAATTGGTCATTGCACATGACTTTTTACTTTCTTCGTCAGATAGTTCTAATGAAGAATTACAATATACCTACATGCCTAGTGCAGAAAAGGAGAATGCCGCGAGTGAAACATTATATGAAAAATATCGTTGATCAATATACTGATAAAAAGAGGTAAATATAATATATTTATTAAAAATATTTATTAAATCCCCCCAATGTGTTATGAGCTTATTTTTTATTTTAGGATTTCTTTTAGTTTCAGAAACATTTTAGATTTGTAAGAAGAACTTGTGAGCATATTATTAATTTGTTCGAACAGAGCAAATATTGTCCTAAGGGCTTTCGAGGGAGAAAAAATAAAACAGCTAAAGAACATGTTTTAGTTTTCTTATGGTACATCATTTTTTAAATCACTTATTTACAAATATATGAAACCGTTTTATTAAATATTACTTGTCGAGAAATATATGTTTTTTAACGCATACAGGTTTGCTGCAAATAAAACAGTAATAAGAAGTTTTAACGACGGCGACGATGTCCTCACGGTCTCGCCGGCCGTGGAGGAGCGCGCCGTCGCTTTCTTCACTATAATCTCTACCAATATTCGCGATACTGCTCTCCGAAACCCCGATGGTAGCTCGACTGAGTATTTTAGAGATGTTATGTTGGGCGCCAGGTGCGATTCCTCGCACCACGATTCACGAGATCGCAGTATTTCTCAGGCGTGGGCTTCTTTGATCAACCGCGGATGGAATAGGAGAGGGAGCGTAGCGCAAACATCACACTCAAATACATAAAACATTAAATTATATTTTGGTTAAGGCAGATAACAAGTGGACGATAGCGAGTTCCACGGCGAACAAGCAGAATTCGAGCACACGCCACGTGTCACCCCACGAGCGCGATACTCATTCCGTCGCTGAGCTGCACGGCAATCCCGATTGAATTCGCACAAGAGTATTCCCCGACATAAGTTGCAGCGAATTCCACCCGGACGGTCAAACGCGAGATGCTAACAAATAACCAACGCAATCTCCTTAAACAATTACGCAATTTCCCTACGGTCTACCACGACAACGCCGGGGATCTTCTCTCCCCTCGAAACGCACGAATGGCCCCACCCGTTAACTCGACACAACCGTGGGCCATTAATCCCGATGAAACGCACGTATAGCTACTTACAAATGGCATGAACTTAACCGGCAACGATAACTACGAGGCTCTCTCACGCGCGAGAGACACTTCTCAAAACTACGGCACGGTTAAGCCAACGGCGTTCATGAAATTCCACGCGACGAAATCACCCGCAACGAAATTACGCGAACGAAATTACTCACAACGAAATCATACGCAACGAAGTACACGAAACGATATCACAACGAAATTACATGTACGCTGACTGTCGGCGGCCGTACGTTTTCATCCCCGAGGCGGGCACTCGCGATCACTTCGTCGCACGGGCCCTCCCGCGGTATGGCGCTCGATATTCTTTAATTACAGCCGATTTCATACTTTACCGCGGCACAACGCGACTCCCGGGAGGGCCTAGGTATTCTCGCGATCTTACTTCGAGGAAGGCTGAGCAGTGGCCTTACAAATTCGTCTCGTTCCGGCGGCTCGTCACTCGCTCTTAGGGCTGGATGTTGCCGGGATGGCGGCTCGCTCGACAGTGGCGTTTCCTTGATCCGGCGGGACCACGCAGGACCCGCGCGCGCCCGCGCGCGCCGGTTTCCCTAGCCTGATCGGTGCTGCGCCCTGGCCTGCCAGCGATCCCTCTAGGCGATTGTCGCGCCCTTCGCGAGCGCCCCTCGTCACTGCGCCCATCCGCCGGCGGTAGTTTTGAAGTCCGCCTATTTGAGACCGGCTGTCCAGGCCGCGTCTCATCGTCCGGTTCCTCGACGGCCAGGCTGGACGGGCCATGGCTCGTCGACCGGGAGCGGTACTCAGCGGTGGTGGCCCCGTTCCTTGACGGGGACCTTCGTCGGGGCGTCCCCCGTATCCGGGCTGCAGTGCTCTCGTGCCATCCGTGACGCCTTGACAGGTCATCTGATCTGCCGGCTGTGGGCCCCAGCGTGACCCGCCCGCCGATCGTACGCCCTCGGAAGCTCCTGGTTGTCCAGCCGTAAGTCCCTCGACGCGGCATAAGCCGTTACACTCGTCGTGACCCTGGCCATCTGCTCCGCACTCCCTCGACCTGTAACGCTCGCAAAAGGTCTTAATCCTAACCTAAAGGCTCGCTCTCCGCCCGCCTCGGGCGGAGGCACCATCCCTGACGCCTCCCTCGGCCGAGCTCCCATCTGGGGTAAGGGACGCGACTCTTGTCACGTCACAAAGTGTAGCAGAACGTTTTGACATGCAAATCGCTACAGTGCACCTTATTATCAAAAGAGTTACAAATTTCTTAGTAGATTTAGCTCCAACAACAATCCGATTTCCTGCAACGGAACAAGAACGTCAAGAAAAAGCTCAAGAATTTCAAAATATATGCGGGATTGATGGAATTGTTGGATGTATAGATGGTACATATATTCCGATTAGAACACCTGCAAAAAAAATTCGTCATACATATGTAAATAGACACGACGAAACTGCACTTACTTTGCAAGGCATATGTGATGCGAAAAAAAGATTTATAGATTGCTTTACTGGAGTCTCTAGTAAACAACATGATGCTCGTGTGTATGATATATCTTTTGTTAAAGAAAAAGTGTCTGCAATGGGTGATTTTCATCATATTATTGGCGACGCAGCCAATCCAATATCTATAAATCTTTTGACCCCATATAATGGGAAATTAACACCAGTGCAAGCAAATTTTAATAATCTTTTTTGTAGAGCGCAAGTTAAAATTGAAAACGCGTTTGGATTATTAAAGTGCAGATTCCGACAATTGAGAAAACTCGATATGTGGTCCGTAATGTCAATGTCCAAATTTATTATATCCTGCTGCGTATTACATAATTTATGCATAGACAAAAATGATACGTTTGAATATTTTGAATATGAAGAACTTCCATTTCCAATTCAGCAATGTATTTCTAGTAATAATAGAATAAGAATGTTAGGACAGTTGAAACGTGATCGCATAGCGCTTGATTTGATTTAAATTTTGATTAAAATTTTGTTTATGGACCTATAATAGAATGTTATACTAATGTAAATTTTATTAAATAAATTTTTTTATTTAATAACATAATACAAACATAAAAGTCTTCAGTATTACAGTAAATCTTTTTTTTTTAACTAAAACGCTTATAAAATGATAGATTAATATCACATTATTTTGGCAAATCATACATTTAAATTCTTACAATGTAATATCACAATATTATGTTAAAGTATGACAATATTGAAAATAAAAAATAATAATAAACGGAACTTAATGCATATTTTTCTATTAACTAAAACATTTGTGACAAATTAATATCATTGCTTCTTCAAATCTTACATTTAATATCACAATGTTATATAAAGTATAACGATATCGAAAATAAAATAAAAAATTTATAATCTATATTATATATATATATAATTTATATATTATATATATATATATATATATAATATATAAATTTTACATGAAAAAACTTACTGTTATAATATAAACTTTGGTTATTGCATATAAAAAGTATTACTTGAAATAATTTATTTTTTATTTGTGGAAAATAATTCTCGAAGAACTTCTATCTTTTCTTTATGCCGACGCTCTTTCTGCTTTTCTTTCTCATTATTAATGTCTTGTAACAGTGCAAAAATGTTTGATGGTTTCTGAATTTTCCTCTTAACTTCATCTTCTCTGCTCAAAGAGTCTATTTTTCTTTTTTTAATAGTACATTGGCCTATACCGAAACAAACGTCAGGTTCGATGCTATCGTCGATACTATTGATTAATTCAAATTCTTCTTCAAAGTCGATATTACATTTTTTATTTCCTGATTTTTTGTTATTTTTCTTTGCAGCATTTCTTCTTTTCAACATATTTTTATATCGGTATTCGCACTGCACGGACGAACGAAAAGTTCCAAATGTTTTCGTGATTTCATTACTTATAAATTCCCACATACATTTCTTGTTTTTGAATTTGGTAAATGGCCTATTTGTCTAATATTTTTGAAATATAATTCTAGTAATTTTTTGCTTTCATTATCTGTCCATACAATTCCATGTGAATCATTTTCTTCTTCAACAGATTCTTCATTCCTAAATGATGCTGTACTGCATGGCATTATGCTCTCTGGAATGAAATTGCTTCATCGTTATCTCAAATGCAATATTTCTATTGTTCAAAGTTTTTCGCATAGCAATGCGCACACACACTTACCACTTTCAACTGATGTTGATGATGATTCGCTACAGGACGGATGTGTTGTCCGTAGAAATTTTAATGTGGTATTTCCTGAGGAAAAAAATGATTTTATATTTTTGATGCGACAGCAGTGGAAATTCATTGGCGATAAAGCATATTATTAATTTTACAATATTTTAAATAAAATGTTTACCGTCGTTATCCGCATATTCATACAGAATCCCTTCATCCGTTTTTATTATTTGTCCATTTTCATCGCGACAAATTTTCACACTTGTCTTCTTCTTTCCTGTAAAAATTATCATTTATGATTTTTTGTTACAATCAATTAATATTGTCCCAAGTAGCACAGCAAGTCACAATAAAGTCAAAATGACTGGAAAATGACGATTTTTTATCATTTTACCATCATTTTACCATCATTTTGACGTCATTTTGATTTTATTGTGACTTTCTGTTCTCCCTGGGGTATGTACATTTGTTCTTTTATATAATTAACAGTAATTACTAACATAGTACAAATTTCTTACCTAATCCACTCATTGTTATATTTATTACATTTATCTAATACGAGCTGAAAAATTTTCGCGAGATCTCTTGAAGTATGAAGTTCCGCATGTGCTAATAGTGCTAGAGCTTCCGTGAACTATCAGTAATAGGTTAGGAGACACACCTTCCGTCATGATACTGAGTGCGTTCCTAAAGATATCGAGTTTTAAATCGAACTTGAGATCTGACTCGACCCGACTCTAGAGTCGGGTCGAGTCACCAAATCGAAAACGCTTCAGTCTCCATCGGATTAATCGTGATCCGGGGTCCTTTACGTTAAATAGCCAAACCAATGATTTATGGTCTGTCACTATGGTAAATTTTGTTCCATAAACGTATGGTCGGAAGTGTTTCACCGCCCATACTATCGCTAGTAATTCTTTCTCAGTAGTATTATAATTTTGCTCGGCTTTAGATGAGTTTAGATAGTACTCTGCTCGCATACGCCACGGGTTGATCTTGACCTATCTTTCCCTGTGACAGTATGGCTCCTATTGCGTAATCTGACGCGTCGGTCGTTACTACAAATTCTTGGGAGAAATCCGGGTATTTCAATACCGGTGCTGTGGTTAGTTTTTCTTTAAGTTTTGCAAATGCGTTTTGTTGTTCTGCGTTCCACTCGAATTTGATATCTTTTCTGGTCATTTTTGTGAGTGGCTTGGCGATTGCTGAAAAATCTTTAATAAATCTTTGATAATATCCGGCTAGTCCTACGAAAGCCTGGATGTCCTTTACTTTTGTTGGTCTCGGGAAGCTTTTTACTGCTTCTAATTTTGAAGAGTCTGGTGAGATTCCGTTTTCTGTTATATTACATGTCCGAGATACGTCACTTCTTTCCGAAGGAATTCGCACTTATCGGGCTGTAATTCCAAATTATAGTTTCTCAGTCTTTTTAGCACTTCAATTAATCTCTTATTGTGCTCTTGTAAACTTGCTCCGTATACTATTATATCGTCTAGATAGACTAAGCATTGTAATCCTACTAGTCCTGCTAAAACGGCTATTATTGCTCGTTGAAATGTCGCTGGGGCATTTTTCAGTCCAAAAGGCATTCGATTATACTCGTAATGTCCGTATTGTGTCGAGAACGCTGTTTTTTCTTTATCTTCTTCTGCCATCGGGATTTGATGATATCCCGAGGCGAGGTCTAGCGTGGTAAAATATTTTGCTTTTCCCAGTTGGTCTAGGATATCGGTTATGTTTGGCAATGGGAAGAAATTTCCCTCCGTTAGGTCGTTCACAAACCGAAAATCTATTACCACTCTCAGTTTTAATTTTCCTGATGCGTCTTTTTTCTTCGGTACTACTAGCAACGGCGCATTCCACGGGCTCGTGCTAAGTCTAATAATTCCGTTTTTCAACATCTCTTTCACTTGTCTATTCACTTCTTCTTTGTGCTTTTCTGGCAAACGGTACGGTCGGACGTTGACCGGTACGCTGCCCGCCTTCGTGGTAATCTTATGCGCGACGATATCAGTGCATGTCAATGGTTCTCCTTCTACGTGCAATACATCGCTGTAATCTCTGCAAATTTCCATAATGGTTTTCTTTTCTTCTTCGTTTAAGTGTTGCGTGCGTATCAATTTTTCGACTTTTTCGCCACGCGTCATTGTCTTTTCTGCTTTGTTTACTTGGTTTATTTCTATCTCTTTTGCTTTTTCTTGCTCTAACTCTTCTAATGTTACTTGCGGCATTAGCATTTCGACTGTCTTCTCCGTCGTATTTAGTATGCTTGCCGGACATATAAAGTTTTCTGGCATCACCAGGCAATTTTCTATGAACACTCCTGGCACTGTCTCTTCTGCCTGTATTATTCCTAGTGAATTTTTATCGGTCGCGACTTGTACTATTGTCTCGCTTCGCGGTTTCAAAACCATTTTCTTATACGGGTATAATTTTAATGTGCTATTCCCTATGCGTATTGAGCTCGAGTCGTAACTATATGACGCTCAATGTTTTTTTATAAAATCTACGCCTAGTATTCCGTCGTATTCATCCTTGACGACATATATCGTGTGCTTGATCTTTCTATCTTTCAAGTCAATAGTTGCTGTAAATTTTCCAATTGTATGGGCTTTATGACCTGTTACTCCTGTAAGGGCCATTTTATCCTCTTCTATCATTGTTTTGCCTTTCAAATGTTTTACTTTTATTATTGATATGGCCGCTCCGGTATCAAACAGTAAATTTAGTTTTTTGCGCTTCGTTTCTCGCATGGGCAGAGTGATTAAGTCCAGCCCTGCATGCTTTCGCGGCTTGTTCGTCATGTGTGACACCTGATACTCTAACGCCGGTCGGCGCTGCTTTGTGTCCTCTTTGTCTTCCTCATCGCTATTCGCGGCTGAATTACTGTCCTTTTTTCTCGGGCTATTCGTTTTCGGATAAAAATTTTTATTTTGTCCTCGCGGATTATTAGGTTTGTTGTGATTCGTCCTTTCTTTATTTGGTCGACCATTTAACAGCCAACATTCTTCGCGCATGTGTCCTGCTTTCTTGCAATAATTGCAGACTTTATCTATCGCGTTTACGCGGGGTGTCCTATCGGATTTCGGTAAGGAGAAACGGTTCGCATATCTATTGGTACGACATTCCCTTCCGAGGTGCCCGTATTTTCCGCATTTTTGGCATTGTAATATCGATCGGTTATCGCGCGGTTGCGGCGAGTACGCATAATTATTTTTGGGACGCGGCGGAATTCCACTCGGCCCGTTTACTTTTTCTTCGGCGCTCGCTCCGGCAATCGCTTAATTCTTGCAATGTTGCGAAATGCTGAGCTCGAACAAGTAACTTGATCTCGTCTCTCAATCCTAATTGGAAATTCTGTAATGCTGTTGTTAAATCGTTTCTAATATAGTTCGCTTGCTTTCTATGGTGTGATTTCTTCCCTCTATCATAGAGTCGTATAGCTCCATCGCTAGCTTATCGGCTCTTAATCCGAATGCTCTTGCATTTTCTCCGGGTTTTTACTGGAGTGTATTAAACTCTAGTTGTAAAGTGTGTTGTGCTTTTGCGGCTCAAATAGCAAACTTCTAATTCCTTCTTTAGTTGTGCGAAATCTCTTATCTCTCGCGTTTGAAAGTCTATCATCGCTCTTCTTTTTAGCTTTGTGCATAGCACTGCTTCTAATAGCGTTCCTTCTTTCATAGGATTTATGTTTTTTATTGCATATGACGCGGCGCTTAAGAATTCTTGTAATTTACTCGAGGCTCCGTCGAACTCGGGTATCATGTCTCGTGCCTCTTTTAAACGTAGATATCCGATTGCGCGTTCCGCTTGGTTCCGAATATCGTATGACGTTCTTCCGTACGTTACTTCGAACGGGAGGTTACTTGGCTCGCGTCTCGCGTGAAATTCGCGGCGTTCAGGATTTGCCGTTTTTAGTTGATTTACGCGATCTTGTAAGTTGCGGATTGCGTTTAATATCTCGTCGAGAATGGAATCTCTATCGTCCCGCGGCGGTCCGGCCCGTGCGGGTATCCGGTTACGGTGATTCGCCGGGGTGCCTCTTTGTGATAGCACTCGATTAAGACGGTTTATTTCTTCGTCTATTTCCTCTGGGGTTATCGGCGCGTTGTCATTTACGTTATTCGCGTCGTGGTTGCTATTTGTTGCTTCCGCCATCTCGATTACGTTCACGTGTCTCGGGGCAGAATAATACTCTTGCGGGTCAAATACGCTGCTGTCATACGAGGTCAATGAGAACTCTCGTCTGTGTGTTCGCCTACTGGTCGTACTGTCCGCGTCTTCGGATTGTGCGTGCGCGTGTGAGGGGTGGAGTCTATTTTCGTCGGAGCAGTTATTTTGTCCTATTTACTCTCGCGTCTAAAATTATAACGGAATCGTCGAATTAAGATTCGCGTTCGATTACGCTGTTCGGGTGTAATTCCGGTTCTGATTCGCTTTCGCTTGAGTAGTACGCGTCTAAATTTCTACGCACGGTTTCGTGATTGTCGCTTACGACTTCTTCGGTCGTTTGCACGGGGCTTAACGGTCTATTTCTACGCGCTCGTCGTGACGTCTCGCTATGGAGCCACGATTAGTTTAGTTCCGCAGGTGGATTTTCGTTTCCCGACATCTACGGTGATTGCGCTTTACATAATTTGCTTAGTCGACTTACATTACGGTCGCTAGTCGGATGTTGCTGGTCGGTGCTTGTGCCGCCTTATCTGTCGGTGAGCCTCCGTTGAGGTAGGTCGGTGCCTTCTCGGCCGGGTTACGCTGCTCGCTTGTCCCTCGTTGGCCGCTACCGTGTTGTCCGTTGCTTTTGAATCTGGCTGCCGTGTCTCCGTTGAGGATGTTGCACTGCTTCACTGATTCACTTATTTTTCTGTTTCAGCTGCCGTTCCCGTCTTCCTGCCACTGGATCCCTCACGCTGCCACTATTTTGTTGTGCCCCTTTTTGGGTGCACTAAGATTCGATCGTTCCAAGAAGGAGGCGGGATGGGTGACTGATAGAACACTCTTTGATAAACGGCACTTCGAATAAAGAATACTTTAATTGAATCTTTAATTGAATCTGCTTTACAGTTATTGCGTACATGAATGCCCGTTACTGATCTGCTCCCTGACTCCGATTGCCCTCTCGTCTCCTGTTGTCGCTTCCTTTTGAATCCTCGTCCTGTCCTTCGATATCGCTGAGTTGCTCGATCGTATGTAGGCCGATCGCGCAACTTATCTCTTGCTGATTCGGCTTTGCGTAATTCTTTCGGGCTTTCGCGGTCGCGTTCCCTATTGTTATTCTCGGTCTTTCTTAATACTATTCTTATTTTATTATTACATTAATTGGAGCCGCAACAAAGCTTTATTTGAACTTCAAAAGAACTCGCACGGAGCTCCCCAGGAGCTCATATGCCCGCTCTGGGAGTTTCATCGAAGCTCGCAAGAAGTTCAGAAATCATGTTTTAATAGCTCCCTGCGAGCTTCAAAGTAGTTCCCGGGAAGCTTCTATATAAGCTCCCCGGAAGCTCGTACGTCCACTATTGTGAGCTGCCTAAAAGCAGCGACATTAGGTGCTTTCTATTTACATCAAAGCTCAGATAAATCTTACTTCTGTCTTTCTTTAACATGAATGTTGAAGAAAGACAGAAGTGAGATTTATCTGAGTTTTGATGTAAATGGAAAGCATCTATAGTTCGCATAAAGTTTTATTTGCGCTCGTAAAAACTCAGAAATCGTGTTTGAGAGCTTCTTGCAAAAATAGTTCGCAAGCAAAGCTCGCCGAGAGCTTCTCAATCCGCTATCGCGGGATTCTTATTTGTACTAATCACTATATATATTTTATATATAATTATTAAAAACATTTTAATTATTATATTATATCTTGAAATAAAAAATATATATTTTACGCATACAAAAATACATTAATAATAATAATTTGCAATAATAATTAGATTAAAAAACATGAATAACTTGTTTTAATTAAGAACTTTCTAAATCTATCTTGTGTTATAATCTCGCTAATCGATCGTGTTGACGTTGTCTTGATTAACAGGCAACATAAAAAAATTAATTAAGCACATTATGTCGTCGTTTTTCTCTTGAGACGTTACAGGAGGGGATCCCACACGGATGGCATGCTTTTTTTTCCATCTATCACCGGCATGGTAAAACCATACCATAACTTTATTTTTATCTCACTTTGGTTTGTGTTGGGGTGTTCGGGGTGTTCTTTTAAAATCGTCTCTGTAAAATTATAATATATATATATATATATATATATATATATATATATATATATCTCTTTCTCATTAATTAATTATATTATATAAAGAGAATATATACATAAGTACGGATAAATTATATACCAATGAGAGTTTTAGTCATTTTTATCTCTTGAAAGGCAAATGTTTTTTTCCGCCCTGTCCATGAATAATCACGCGCCAACGCATTCGAAAATATAGTACTCAAAATGTTGTTCACGTGTTTGGTTGCAGTTTTGCCACCAATTCGAACCATTATGACTTTTCACACATTTTACATACGATCGAGCTGGGGTATCCTACCGCGATTTTCAGGAGCCTACGACTTTAATCCGCGATCCCCGTAGCCAACAAGACTATCCTGGGGCCCCTCGCTCTCGACGCCGATCACTAACGCGAAATATACGCCTTGTCGGAGAGTTAACACTACGGTTTCGGCAGTCGAGCGAGGACGCGACCTGATGGAAAACGGTGTCGTGGCTTTACACACGCGAAGAGTGTACGGCAACTTCACCGAAAAGTCTGCTCCCTCGAGCGCTGTGGGATACCGTCGTCACAGGCCTCGACTTCGTCACCACGATGCGGCTCGATAGCCGGGTGCGATCAAAAGCGTTTAATCAAACGTCGACGTGTCACGCCGGAGGACGACCAGGAAGTGCTCGCGAAAATTCGCTCGATAGCGGAATCGATGGCGAACCCCACTCCGGGGGTGCGCGGCCTCTCGGCGCGGTAACGCGGGCCAATCAGGGACGGACTCGCGAATTTGCGACAGATCCTCGCGTTTTCTGGCCCCTTGCTTTTGCGGCGATCCCTCGGCACCTTTAAATGGCGGTCCGGATACGCCGATCCCTCCCCAACGCTTCAATATATGTGACTCAGGGGTGCTGGCCAGCCACCATCGAAGTCTGGTTGCTGCCGTGCAGGTTAGCCGGGGAAACTTGTTCTCTCCAGCAAAATGCACTTTCTAGGAGCTTGTTTTGTCGAATTTGGTAAGTTTCCCGGGAGCTCAAAAAAATGAAGTCCTTGAGAGCTTGTTTTGTCGAATTTGGTAAGTTCCCCGGGAGCTCAACAAAATGAACTCCTTGGGAGCTTGTTTTGTCGAATTTGGTAAGCTCCACCAAAAGCTGAGCAAAATGCACTTTCTGGGAGCTTGTTTTGTGGAATTTGGTAAGTTTCCCGGGAGCTCAGCAAAATGAACTTCTTGGAAGCTTAATTGTTTTGTCGAATTTGGTAAGTTCCCCGGGAGCTCAGCAAAATGAACTCCTTGGAAGCTTGTTTTGTCGAATTTGGTAAGTTCCTCGGCAGCTCAGCAAAATGTACTCCCTGGGAGCTCAATCAGAGCTTTGTGCTGTGTGGGTATACATGACTATCTTCGACCATAAAATTATTATATTATCGATTGCTTTTTACCATATCTTGACCAATTGATGTTATTTTCTACTACTTTACCTTCAAATTCTCTCGACTATATGATGAACTGGCTCTCTGATTTCTCTATTGTCAATTTCGTTAATCATCGTGTTTAGGTGCAGATCACATTACAGACCATGATCATTTAGTCAAACTACGTGCCAATCGTCTGGTTTTAAACTACATGGCTTTTTGATCATTCAATCTTGAAACACTCATTTTTGGCTTAACGGAGAGCATAAAAAAAATTACATTATTAAATTATTTTTAATTTACTTTATTTAACATCACTGAAGATGGCTCAAAGCGGAGCCAAAACGTCCGAATTATAATTATGCATTATAAATTATAATTAAAAATTAAACATTGTCATTTCGATAACTCGTCACGCACCAACACCGCTCGTTATTACTTTCAATACCCATTATTAACTCCTCTTTCTTAATAATTCTGATATACAATTAAAAAGACAGTGGACTTTCTTAAACGCGCAAGCGTACAAAAAAGGCAAAATTTGAATTATCACAAATTATCATCGTATTGACTAACTCAGTCTTTCTCCTTTTCTCTGAATAAACTCGCTGTGAACATCCCGATAGATGAGACATCGGAGCAACGTATATGTATGACGTGCGATTTTCCTCTTCTGTCTTTCTATCCCGCGAAAAGATAATTCTGCGATACAAAGATTTTTTTAAATATTTCTAAAATGATTGTTATATTTGAGCTGCGTCACCAAAGATTAAGATCTAAAGTAGTGTCACAGTTTCTAATAATAATCTTTTATAATATCCCGCAATATATGTATAGCAATAGAAAAAGAGATATTCCAAACACGAAAATTATTGTGTGTATACAAAAAATAAAAGATGTAAAAGTTCAAAGTTCTTGTATAATATAGAAAATATAACACTCTCAGATAACACTCACATAACACTCTCAGAACTAGATAACCCAGGAAAAGAGTATTTGAAGGATAAAAATGTGCGTTTGAAAAAAGAACCTTGAAGACAAATATAAATCCCCAAAGAATCGCACGACTCGTACCGAAACTGACGATAAAGTAACTATCTGTTAATAAGAGATTTATTCGTCATTTAACTTTTTCTTTATCTGTAATTGTACGAAATATATGTCATTTTGATGATTATCGAGATCATTGAACAGGATAGGAAGCGATAAGGAAAAGACTGCGATCGCTGTGTAACTTCATGAATTTCTTTTCCAGCTACTCTGCTTTCTCACAATTGTTTTTCCTGGTAACCATATCCGATAGAAAACGATTAAAAACGGCTATATCTGTATCGTTTTTAATCGTATCTTATCGGTTCTATCGTTGCATATTTAGAAGACAGATAAAACATTAATCGAATCGAATCGGTTTCTATCGTTTTAGGTCCGAATAAGAAAATAACTATACAAATTTTATAGTTATGAATCGTTTTCTGTATGTACAATTATTGCCCATCTGAATCAATCGTATATACACGATATAATATGTATCGTTATTTATGGTAATAGATTTACCGTATGCATTAATACGGATATATAAGAATAAAATGATAGACATCTTATCGATATTTATATGACTTAACCGAACCGATACATCTATCGTTTCTTATCAGGATTTTCTGACATACAACTTATCATCTTCTTTATGGCAGCAAATCGGTTCGTTTTCTATCGTATATTAATGATATAAATTGAATCGTTTGAAAACCTTCTACTTTGTATATGTTTGTATAAAGTTAAAACGATAGACATCTCGTCGATATTTATACTACTTAACCGAACCGACACATCTATCGTTTCTTATCAGGATTTTCCGACATACAACTTATCATCTTCGAAAACAAAGTTCGTCGAAGTATTTTTATGTGTGTGTGTGTGTGTGTGTGATTTGTTATTAAGATTAAAATAATAAAATATTTTATTTGTATTTTAGTGCAATTTTAAATAAGACGTTTCTAATGTAAATGTTGTTTTTATTTCTCTAATAACCGTGAAAATTTTGGCCCTTGGCTTCCTGGTGCTGTTGTCGCAAAGGTGGAAGCTTAATTATTTCCAAAAAAAATGCAGTTCTTTCTTTATCATAGAAAGATCTCTGATACGGTTTATTTTTCTTTTACACGGTTATAATCCGGTGGCATGCAGAGTAGCAAACATCTAAAGATGTTCTGACTGATATATAACTGAGAAATTTCAAATTTTTCCAATTTTTTCCTGACAGGGCATCGTAAATAAACGGTTCACTATTAACCATATTAAAAAGACAATTATAGCTACTTTAATACCATTAAAAATTATAGAAACCGATGCACCACTAATAAGAAATTTAGGATGCAAGCCCATGTGTATTGTATCGAGAATTTCTTATAGAGTATCGTGAATAAATGAAACTTTAATTATGTTAAAAACTGATTGAGACTGATATAAAGGTAATAAGAAATTTCCGATAGAATCCCAAGTATTTTGCAACGTGAGTTTCTGATAAAATACCGTAAATAAATAATTCATATTAAAAACAATTATATTAAAAACGATAGAAACTGATATATAGCTGATAAGATATTTACAATTAGGATTCCAAGTATTTTGTAACGTGAGTTTCTGATAGAGTACCGTAAATAAACGATTCATTAACTATATTAAAAACGATAGAAACTGATGTGCAGCTGAGAAGACATTTACGATAAGATTCCAAGTATTTTGTAACGTGAGTTTCTGATAGAATACCGTAAATAAACGATTCACTAACCATATTAAAAACGATAAAAACTGATGTATAGCTGATAAGACATTTACGATAGGATCCCAAGTATTTTGTAACGTGAGTTTCTGATAGAGTACCGTAAATAAACGATTCACTAACTGTATTAAAAACGATAAGAAATTTTTTTATCGTTTTCTATCGGAGATGGTTACCAGGGTTCGTCCCTTTTCAACGCATTGCATGATCCAAATAGGACTATGAAGTAGGCGAGCAATCGCTTATCGTTTATGAAGCCGGTGGAGAAGTCCGCTTGAGTCAGTTACTTAAACGTGAAAGAAAAGACAATACATCATGCTGATCACTCTCATATTCATCGTTACAGTGATAGTGCTATTCTGGATATATGCTAGGTGAGTAAAAAAAAGTGATTAGATAATATTTAATAGTTATTTAAAATTAGATTTCTCACTTAGATTAAATTATAATTATTTATAATAAAATTTAAAAATTAGATTAAATAATAATTATTACTTAGATTTTATCGTGCAGATATCTACTTTTAATATTACTAATAACTTTTTGAGCCTCAAACTGAAGCTGATTAAAATTGGGTTCAAAATTAAAATAAGAACTGCTTTATTTTATATGCATAATATTGGCCTATCATTCAGTTACAATCTGAACTACTGGAAGAGACGCGGCGTCGAGTTCCTTACTCCCAACCTGATCTTCGGCAACTTCAAGGATGCCGTGCTCTTCCGTTCTGCACCGGGATGGCACATCGGTGACCTGCACAAGATGGCCCGTCCGGACGCGCCCTTCGTCGGTTTCTACATCTTCCACAAGCCGTGCCTGCTGCTACGCGATCCAGATGTCATTAAGCACTTCATGATCCGCGACTTTGACAATTTCTCCGATCGCCACTTTGCCGGCTCCAATCAAAAGGACAGTATCGGCATGAAGAATCTGTTCGGTCTGAAGAACCCGGCCTGGAAATATCTGCGAACCAAGATCACCCCTACCCTGACGAGGAGCAGGTTAAAGCAGATGTTGCCGTTGATGCTGGAGACCGCAGAGCCCATGATGAAATATATAAAAGATCAATCTGCGAATCACGACAGCGTGATGATGTTGGACGCCCAAGATCTCAACTATAAGTACACGACCGACCTGATCGCTTCAATCGCGCTCGGCACCAAGATAGATTCCTTCTACTATCCGACTGAGTTTTCGGTCGCAGGTACTTGTTTTCGACTTAACGTATTAGGGTGCTGTCACATGGCAGTCAGAAATTCGGAAAATGGAATCTCGGAAAAGTAACGATTTTTGTGACTGGGCTCCCCATGGACTGATATTTCCGGAATAAGTAATAAAAATTGAAAAAATTATTTTTATTGTTTTAGAAGAAAAAAGATACTTACCGTAATAGTAGAGTCTGTTAAAAAATAAAGCTTTAACGTATTTTTTATTGTACTTTAAAATTATATAGAAATTTCTTTAATTTAAAAATATGTTAAGGTTAGAATGCCATTTAGTTTTTCGTAAAAGTCGTTCCATGGGGAGTCCGGCCCTTGAAAAATCGCACCGATCGAGCTGACTCTGATTGGTTGACCCCTTCTCCGTTACTTTTCCGAGATTCCGTTTTCCGAATTTCTGACTGCCATGTGACAGCACCCTTACGCATTTAAAAAATTAGCAGAAGTGAACCAAGTCAAGTAAATAGTAAAGCCAATAAAATTATAGAAAAAAAAAAACAATCTACTATAAATTGCAACTTATTGAATTATACATTGCTTGGTTCGTTTTTATCTTTTGAAATCTACGAGGCAAAATCATCGATCTACATTTAAACAGATCGAAGATTTTAAATGTTGATGATTCATATGTAACTCGGAAATAATTCTGCAGTTCAGCAGTTCTTTTATGGATTCAAGAGGATGGTTGCCCTCGTAACAGTGTTCTTCATGCCCGAACTGGTGGAAGTGATCGGTACAAGGATGCTTTTCAACTCTGCTTTTGTAAAAAAAATCTTCTGGACGGCGATGGAGAACCGCGAGAGGACCGGCCGGCGAGAAACGAGGCGATTTCATCGATTCGCTGATCCAAATAAAAAACGGCGAGCAGAATCCCGTTTACAGTTAGTGTGACTCTTTGCATTTTGACACTGTGAATATATTACTCTTGCAATTTTAATTGACCAAGAAAATTCGTGATTTTGTTTTGACTACAACTGAATTATTTGTTGGGAATATGTACGTTCCTGACCTTAGTTATTTTGGCAACACTGTAGAACTAGCACAGAGACGCGCGCACTTCTTGTCGAGTAGTCGTCGTCAGTCGCCATTCGCCGTTGCCGCGTAAACGATAGTTATACCGTAACGACCGTTCTGAATTTTATTTTATTGTATAACGCATTCTGCGACATTATTGACATAAAATTAGAAATTAGGTACTTATGTTATTCCATTATCGTATTTATTATTATCATATTCATGCAATCATATACATTCTCTGGTAGATATTTAAATTTTAATTCGAACCATCAACTTTGTCACAAAAGAGGCGTAATATATGGGCTTACGGATAAGATCATCTTTCTGTCACATCCACAGTTTTATAAGAAAAATTTAGAAGATGTTATTAACACCCTATTAAACAATGGGGATATCCGCTTGGGTTCATTTTTTCTACTATCAGAAATAGGATCAAATTCTTTGCTTATAACATACAATCACATAACAATGTCACTGTAGAAAATAAGACTCCTAATTTTACAATACCATATATCAAATCCATCTCAGGTTTTACAACGTTAGCTAAAAATATCAATTTTCGCCCGGCGTTTACGATTCCGTTTAAATTGAACAATTTTATCACAACGGGCAAAGACAAATTAGAAAAATCGGTACACTGTGGAATCGTTTACAAGATAAGTTGTATTGATTGTAATGCCACATATGTTGGACAATCAAAAAGACAATTAAAAACCAGAATCAAAGAGCATATAAATCTGACATTATGAAGAAAAACGGATATAGGAATACCATCAGTCTTTGCAACATCCCCAATGCTTGGCCCGAATCAGGGCAAACTATGATTAACCGATGTTTGGTGTCTTATATTGGCCCGCGTATGATCGGATATATGCCATTAAAATTACGTTTCGTTTTTGGCGTTCACGGTTCACATCCGCGTGCTTTTCAGTTTCTCGCAAATATGTCGCAAACTTATTATGAGAATAAAAAAGCATCGGAAATTTAAAAAAATTAATAGCAGCAAACAATGTGACAATATTAAAAATTGTAATAAACAAAGTAATAGTGAAGTGGATGATATCGTAAATAATGTCCGTGAGGTTATGTCTGACATTGGAGTAAGAACTACTCCAGTAAGAAACAACGTGGAACAGGATAATTCTGAGCAAGATTTTAGTAGTATTCACAATATTAATAATTCTTTTCTAACGAAATAGATATATTATCTAACGATGATGTAGTGTAACGATGTATTTTGTGTCTTAAGTCTTAAACAGTGTACAAACTTTGTTTTACAAGACACTTGAGACACACAAGACAATATTGTGCGTTACGTAAATACAAACTTTTATGAAAAAGTATACACTCAACTTTGATGGTTAACACTCAAATTTGAGTGTTAACACTAAACTTACGCTCAAATTTGAGAGTTAACGCTCAAATTTGGGCGTAAGTTTAGTGTTTGTTATCAAAGTTAAGTGTCAACACTTAAATTTAGGTGTAGATTGAGTGTTAACCATTAAGGTTTAGGTAAGTTGTGGATTTAATCCTCAATGATGAGTTAATATTGAGAGTTTATTCTCAATGATAAGTGTAGGTTGGGGATTAAGCCTCAATGTTTAGTGTAGGGTGGAGGTTGATCCTCATCGTTGGATGTTGGTTTGGTGTTAACAGGGTGTTAACCTTTAATGTTCTATGTCGATTTAATCAGTGTCGCCATGTACCCTTTATTGTTGGGTGTCGTTTAAATGTTATTATGTTAATCTTCGTTAAGTGTCAAATTAATGGCTTGGTTTATTGAAAAAGTGTTTCAGATAAAAGTTGAAAGTTGAAAGGTTTGAGTCCAATAGGGCCTAAGTCAAATTTTAAAAATAAAAATCTATATTTTTTATTGTACAATTAATTTGAACAACTTTTTTTGTTTGAAAAATTCTTTTATTTGGTTAATACTTTTTGAGATATTTTCAAGAAAAACTTTGTAACTTTTTCAATATTTAGCTTATGATATCTTGATGATTGTTTGCTAGAGAAAAAAGTGGTACAGAGGACTTTTTAATTTAATTTTATTTCAAAAGTGTGCTGTTACAATAGTATAGTCCAATTTTTGGTAAATGTTAAGTATAACGCTTTCCCCTCCGATTTTCTTAAAACTTTGTAAAATTGTTTATTTCTGTGTGTAAAAAACATTCTGAGAAGGAAAATCGTCGCTCAGGTCTCGTTTTTTTTTTAATTTAATTTCAAAGTTTTTATGTCGGTAAGATAAGAAAATGATAATTTACGTTTTTAAAATACAGCGCAACTTTATTTCGTCATGGGTAATACACACGCACGCACGCACGCACGCACGCATACGCACGCACGCACGTGTATGCCTTGCTTTATAGAACTTGTGATTTTTGTTAAAGCAGGGCACACACACACGTGTGTATGTCCTGCTTTATAGAAAAGTTGTGATTTTCGTTAAAGCAGGGCGCGCGCACACACACACACACACACACACACACACACACACACACACACACACACACACACACACACGCACGCACGCACGCACGCACGCACGCACGCACGCACACACACACACACACACACACACACACACACACACACACACACACACACACACACACACACACACACACACACACACACACGCACGCACGCACGCACGCACGCACGCACGCACACACACACACACACACACACACACACACACACACACACACACACACACGTGTGTATGCCCTGCTTTATAGAAGTTGTGATTTTCGTTAAAGCAGGGCACACACACACGTGTGTATGCCCAAACGTAAATTATCATTTTCCTACCTTACCGACATCAAAACTTTGAAATCAAATTAAAAAAAACGAGACTTGAGCGACGATTTTCCTTCTCAGAATGTTTTTTACACACAGAAATAAACAATTTTACAAAGTTTTAAGAAAATCGGAGAGGAGAGCGTTATACTAAACATTTACCCAATTTTTTTTTAAATATTTGTGTATGCATCTTTTTGGAGTGTTTACAAATATTTAAAAAAATTGGAGTGCTATTGCAACAGCATATTCTTAAGACAAAATCAAGTTAAAAAATCCTCTATACCACTTTTTCCTCTGGCAAACATATTATCAAGATATCATAAGCTAAATATTGAAAAAGTTACCAAGTTTTCCTTGAAAATATCTCAAAAAATATTAGGCAAATAAAAGAATTTTTCAAATAAAAGTTGTTCAAATTATGGTACAATAAAAAAAGAGGGGTTTTTATTTAAAAAATTTGATTTAGGCCCTATAGGGCTCAAATACAGGCCCTGGATCCAAAATCCAATAAAATCGTCTATTGGCCCCTTTCGAACCTTTCAACTATTATCTGAAACACATTTCCAATAAACCAATACTTTCTGAGATAATTGGTGGAAATAATTGACACACGAAATAAAACCTTATTACATATATATATATATATATATATATATATATATATAATACATATATATATGGAGGGGTAAAAACTATAGTGGTGTAAGTCAAATTTTTAAAAATATTTTCTCGTGTGCATGGATGCAATCTGTACAATATATAAATTGCATCTTTGCACACGATAAAATGTTTTTAAAAATTTAGCTTACACTACTATGATTTTTACCCCTCCAACTTAATATATTGAACAGATTGCATCCATGCACACAAGAAAATATTTTTAAAAATTTAACTTACACCACTATGGTTTTTACCCCTCCATATATAAATACTTTGCATAGTGTGGTGATGTTCTCTTTTGCGGCATGTATTATCGGCGGAAGCAAATTGAGAACATTTAAATATGGAGTTTATTCTTTTTAGGTGTTACTTTCATTTGAGGGTTCATATTTATAGGGTTTATACCGTCATTTTTAAAAATTAACCATTAATTGAAGGTTATAACCACCACTTGAAGGTTAACCAGCATCCAAAATCACACCTATAACTTTAAGGGTTTTTCTTTGGTGTTTTTTTAACGGTTAACACCAAAAGTTTGAGTGTATTTTTCCATAAAAGTAAGCGAACACTATCAACGAATTGTTGTTTATTATCATATTATTAATTTTCAACATTTTCTTACAATATCTATCAATTCTCCTCTTAAAACACTTGTGATTGTTTCCGACGTTTAAATGTTTGCTATTAAAATCAAAGAGATAAAGGAGATAAAGACAGCGATAAATATTGAATGCTTACCACAGAGTTCGAGGGAGACAACTTGCTGTATCAGACTGGTACTTTTTTATCCGGCTTTGAAACGAGCTCTACATGCACATCCTTCACCCTCATGGAACTGTCGAATCATCCAGAATATCAGGAGCTAGCCAGGAAGGACATTAATAGTGCGATCGAGAAACACGGCTGGACATACGAGGCGTTCCAGGAAATGAAATATCTCAACCAAACTATACTCGAAAGTCTGAGGCTGCATCCACCCGTGTCTACCCTCGACAGATACACTCGTCAGAATTACAAGGTCCATTTTGAAATCCAATTGTAATACTTTTAGAAAGATCTCTGACCTCATTACGGTGTATTTAACTCGATTTAAAATATTTCAAAATTCTCGAACTTGAACAGGAAGTACAAAAGAAATTAAAAATCACAAATTTTTCTATAAGATTTGTTTAATAAAGAATAAAAGAAGATAACTTTTGATTAATATATGATAATTTGCACACGTTTGGAATGATTGAATATTAATATATTTAATGGTAAATTATCTATTATTTATTAAAACAGCTTTGTTTATAACAAAATTTACGCTGTCTGCAAAATGTATTTTACATAGTTTTTATTTTATATATTTAAAAATATATATAAAATTCCAGATTCCTAATACAGATATCACCATCGAGAAAGGCACGCCAATATATATCTCCTTATATGGGCTTGGTGTAGATCCTAGATTCTGGGATGAACCGGAAGTATACAACCCCGACAGATTCGCCGAAGGCAACGCCATTCCTGATGCCTACATGACGTTTGGGATTGGTCGTAGGAATTGCGTAGGTAAGCGATAGTAAGAGCAATAATAATATAGATAGATAGATAATGTTCTAGAAATATATATTGCTCCTAAGAATTAAAAAATTAAAAAAAGGACGTAAAAAAAGAAAAAAGTGACAGCAAAATGGATATCAAAAAAATATGCCATCAAGATCTTATCAACGTTAGATATCGAAATTAAATTCTACTTTCTGATGAGAGATTATGACTTGCCATTTCTGTTATTCATAAAGTTAACTTAAGATAAATAACTTTTTACTTAAAAACAAAAGCATATTAAAAAGAAAAGACCTGAAAAGATAAGAAAAAAGTAATAACAAAATAAATATAAAGAAAAACAACTTACTAGATTCTTATCAAAATAGAGAAAAAGATATTGAAATAAAATTTTTCTTCCTGATCAGAGATCTTACGATAAATAACTTTGTATACGTAAAAACCCAATTATATAATTAATAAGCTATCCAATACATCGTTATCTAACAAATGAGAGGATTATCACGAGAAAAGTAATAAAAAAGTAGGGTATACACACATATACATATTCTCGATTATATAATTGCGTAATCGACCATTACTATGCAATCATCTTAAATTATCCTTCTAAAAAAGAAAGAGATTTTTTTTATCTGGGATTTTTTAAAGAAGATTTTTTAAAGAGAAGATTCGATTAACTTCCAATTTGATAAGACACTACTGTGGAACTTATTATTTCTTAATGATTGATCACTGTAATTTATATATTTATATATATAAATCTCCTGATTAACTGACATCAACGCCCAGCCCAAACCCCTAAACCGAAACATGAAATTCGGGGAGTATATTCCTTCCGTGACGTAAGCACTCACTACGAAGGGATTTTTAGAAATTCGATCTCTTAGAGGCGAAAAGGGGTAAAATGTGTTTTCACTAATTCCTCAATATCATCTCTTAGGCCCGATGAGATATCAACTTGGTTTTTTTATTTAAAGTAGTTACATATACTGCAGCGAAGCATATCGGGTATCAAGCTAGTCTCATATAAATTGTTTGCAGGAATGAAACTGGGTCAATTGCACGCAAAAGTCGTTCTAGCTTTGTTGCTGAGAGATTACGAGATTTGGCAGACCAAAGAGCACACGAGCTTTCTAGACCCACGTTCGACCTTCACGGCTGCGGGAAATGGAATTAATCTGCACTTCAAGAAGATATCCCACATAGCATAATATATATTTCTTGTGAATCTTTTTTGAAATATTTTAATTATATATTTTAACAATATTTCGTAAATATCTCTAAAACATTTTAAAATATTCTAGAAAAATATTTTACAAAAATATGTTTTAAATGTTACGCAAATATTATAAGAAATATTTTTATTAGACTAGTATGAAATATTTCATGAAAGATTTAAAAATATTTTAAATATATGTATATAAAAATATTGTTAAAAATGTATGAAAAATCTTTTACAAAATATTTCTGCTATATATGGCAAATATTTTATAAAATTTTTTTAATCAATTACGATATCTTTTATAAAATAATTTAGAAATGTTTCAAAAATTCTCTATTAAACATTTCTAGCAATACATCAAAAATTTTTCTTAAAATTTCACAACAAATACTTTGGAAATCTTTGAGTAATATTTGTGCGTTTTGAACAAGTAAAATAAATTAAACATTTTATACTTATTTGCCGTTTTTATATTCACTAGACATCACAGACGCGCGCTTTGCGCACGCTGAAATCTTCGAGAAATATTTGTGCATTTTGAACAAATAAATTAAAAATATTATACTTATTAGCCGTTTTTATTTTTTATATTCACTAGACATCATAGACGCGCGCTTTGCGCGCGCTATTTAGCTTTTTACTAATGTTTGGATTCATGTATATACATAACTCGAAAAAAAAAACAGTGGTACAATTATACCTCAAAAAAATCTAAGTAACAAGTGGTAGACGTAATCTTTGTATTTCGAAAAATCTTGAAAAAACCTAAGCAGTAGTATCTTTACCTCGAAAAAACCGAAGTAACAAGTGGTAGACGTAATCTTTGTATGTATCTCAAAAAATCTCGAAAAAACCTAAGCAGTAGTATCTTTACCTCGAAAAAACCGAAGTAACAAGTGGTAGACGTAATCTTTGTATCTCGAAAAATCTCGAAAAAAACTAAACAGTAGTATTTTTATTTCCAAATATGTTGTTACCTTGAAAAAAAAAAACAGTGGTAGACGTGGTAGTATTATACCTCAAAAAAATCTAAGTAACAAGTGGTAGACGTAATCTTTGTATCTTGAAAAATCTCGAAAAAACCTAAACAGTAGTATTTTTATTTCCAAAAAATTATTACTTAAGTGATACACATCACAAAATTACGTTACCTTATCAAAAATGAGTCGCGCTTCAAGTGATCTATTATTTTATTACAATTACAAAAAAAAATGATATCTCTTTTTAAATTACAGCGCCAATTACAGAAAACATACACTGAGAAAAAAAATATGTCAATCCCAAGAAATATTTAGTCCGATACGTTTAGCTAAACATTTTAGTTAGTTAACTAAACATTAGTTGAATTAATTAATTCTTGATTAAAGAAACGAAATAAATTGTTAAAACAATTAATATTTACTTAACTAACTAAAATGTTTAGTTGAACGTATCGAACTAAATATTTCTTAGAATTAACAATTTTTTTTCTCAGTGTATTTTTCGAGATACAAAGATTACCTCTACCACTTGTTACTTAGGTTTTTTTGAGGTACAATATTACCACTGCTTTTCTTCGATTAGAATAAAAGATTGAATCATGAAGAATTACACAGAGGTAACAGTACAAAATACAAATATTTTATTAAAATATTTAAACCCAACAAGGAAATACAAGGTATTTAAATACAAAGTTTATATATGTATTTTAAAAGATTTAATCGCATCGCAAAGAATTACAGAGGTAACAGTACAAAAAATAAAAATATTTTATTAAAATACATAAATTTTTCTTGTCAAAAAACTTGGCGCTGCTAGAGAGAGAAAGAGAGAGAGACCTTTTATCCTATAATTAATCATAAGCCGCATTATTCGAAAGAGAAAGAAACCTTTTACAAATGTAAATATTACTCATTCTATACTTATTCTATACTTGAGGTAATTTTGAGGTCTAGCTAGCAGCGCCAAGTTTTTTGACAAGAAAAATTTATGTATTTTAATAAAATATTTTTATTTTTTGTACTGTTACCTCTGTAATTCTTTGCGATGCGATTAAATCTTTTAAAATACATATATAAACTTTGTATTTAAATACCTTGTATTTCCTTGTTGGGTTTAAATATTTTAATAAAATATTTGTATTTTGTACTGTTACCTCTGTGTAATTCTTCATGATTCAATCTTTTATTCTAATCGAAGAAAAGTAGTGGTAATATTGTACCTTAAAAAAACCTAAGTAACAAGTGGTAGAGGTAATCTTTATATCTCGAAAAATACACTGAGAAAAAAAATTGTTAATTCCAAGAAATATTTAGTTCGATACGTTCAACTAAACATTTTAGTTAGTTAAGTAAATATTAATTGTTTCACCAATTTATTTCGTTTCTTTAATCAAGAATTAATTAATTCAACTAATGTTTAGTTAACTAACTAAAATGTTTAGCTAAACGTATCGGACTAAATATTTCTTGGGATTGACACATTTTCTTTCTCAGTGTATGTTCTCTGTAATTGGCGCTGTAATTTAAAAAGAGATATCATTTCTTTTTTGTAATTGTAATAAAATAATAGATCACTTGAAGCGCGACTCATTTTTAATAAGGTAACGTAATTTTGTGATGTGCATCACTTGAGTAATAATTTTTTGGAAATAAAAATACTACTGTTTAGGTTTTTTCGAGATTTTTCAAGATACAAAGATTACGTCTACCACTTGTTACTTAGATTTTTTTGAAGTATAATATCACGTCTACCACTGTTTTTTTTTTCAAGGTAACAACATATTTGGAAATAGAAATACTACTGTTTAGTTTTTTTCGAGATTTTTTGAGATACAAAGATTACGTCTACCACTTGTTACTTCGGTTTTTTCGAGGTAAAGATACTACTGCTTAGGTTTTTTCGAGATTTTTTGAGATACATACAAAGATTACGTCTACCACTTGTTACTTCGGTTTTTTCGAGGTAAAGATACTACTGCTTAGGTTTTTTCAAGATTTTTCGAAATACAAAGATTACGTCTACCACTTGTTACTTAGATTTTTTTGAGGTATAATAGTACCACTGTTTTTTTTTTGAGGTAAGAACATATACAGTACTATGCGTGTACTTGGCGCCTTTCTTTACCTTTTTTTTTAAAAAAGGTAATTTTGTACAGATATCACGCCTTTTTGTAATATTACGCATTGTATAAACAGTATGTACAGGATGTTATTTCGAGGTATAATACTACCACTTTGTTTTTTTCGAGGTAACAACATAATACATATACTACTATGCGTGTACTTGGCGCATTTTTTTACCTTTTTTTGAAAAAGGTAATTTTGTACGGATATCACGCCTTTTTGTAGTATTACGCATTGTATAAACAGTATGTACAGGGTGTTATTTCGAGGTATAATACTACCACTTTGTTTTTTTCGAGGTAACAACATAATACATATGTACTACTATGCGTGTACTTGGCGCCTTTTTTTACCTTTTTTATGAAAAAGGTAATTTTGTACAGATATCACGCCTTTTTGTAGTGTTACGCATCTTAATCTTAACAGAAAAAAATTACACTTTATAAAGAAATGTGTCTGAAGTTGTAAATATATATATATACACATTGCCGGACATTGCTTTTATGTAAAATATGCATGTATATTACGTTGCTTGTATAAATTATTTCTTACCAACTTTTTCCAAAAATAATATATAAAGACCTTTAGCACCTGTAGGCCATCGTTTATTTTCTATAATTTTTCCATCATCAAATTCAATCCAAAATGTCCTTTTTCTACACATACTTGTATAATGACCATCTTCAATAGATGTACCCTGATGAAATATAGTATTCATTACTTTATACTGCTGTTTAGCTATCGATATCTTAGTTGTTGATATGCCAGTTAAATTAAATGTCTGTGGTATTTTCACTAATTTATTATCCTGTGACGAGAACAAAATTAAATGAATGATAACTATTTCTTTCGTCAACGTTAATTCATTTCTAAAAACTAGATTTCCTGCACAAAATTGGCATGTTTTTCCATATAACGGACCCCAATTTAAAAATGTATCCTTCAATAAATTATTAAGATTATAACTTTTCTTCTTCAAATTATTAATAGAAATTGGAACAACTATGTTATAAGTAATATTATCTTTTGTCGTATAACCACATCTCCCAAAATTAAGTTACCATCTAATTCTCTTTCATCAACAGCTACGTCTAAAAATAAAATAATGTATCAATATGATATTATGGCTACGGTCAACGTGACACTACAAATGCTTCGAAGCATTCCTCTTCTTTTTTCTTTCAATGAAGAAAGAAGGAGAAGAAGAACGCTCCAGAGCATTTGTATCACGTTGACCGTAGCCTATATATCAAGATATATATAATATCAACAACCTGTTCACCGTTCTCTGGATAGAATTGTAACACTGCTCTTGCGCTTCTTGACAGACATGCATACAACGTTGATAAGAAACGATATAAACGTTTTGTAGGAATGTGCAAAGTTTTGCTTGCATAGCACAACCACAAGCGCAGAAATACTGACAGCCCCATCAAACGTACCAGCTTTAAATAGCAATCCTTGACCTAAAAAATAAAATAATGTATTAATATGATATTATGGCTACGGTCAACGTGACACTACAAATGCTTCGAAGCATTCCTCTTCTCTTTTCTTTCAATGAAGAAAGAAGGAGAAGAAGAACGCTCCAGAGCATTTGTATCACGTTGACCGTAGCCTATACATCAAGATATATATATATATATATATATATATATATATATATATCTTTCAGCAACGTGCACAACTTTATTTGAGGTTATAATTGGGTACAACATTCATCGCACGATACTTTTATAATTGCAAATCAGAAACGTACCTCGAGTTCAGCTCTTCTGCGATCAACGAAGTCGGGATCGAACGTGTCAGTCGTCACTTTCTGCCAAGCGTAGAGAACCTTCTTTTCCGGCAACGATAGTAACACGATGGGTGCGTTCAGCCGATACTCCGCTAGCCTAGCAATCGTGAGCACTGTGAGCAGTCGCTCGTTTCCTCTCCTTTTAATCCATTGGGTCAAAGGAGAGGAAACGAGCGAAAACGAGCGACTGCTCACGATTGCTAGGCTAGCGGAGTATCGGCTGAACGCACCCAATGTAGGGATACGAAATCTTTAGATAAGCACGAAGCAATTCAATTCAGTATATCGCCGGCACGATTACGGTGTTACTGCCGTTTCGCGTACGCGCATATGCGCGCGTTGTCGCACCTTACCTCGCGACGTGTAATAAAGAGTCACACGATCGGTCTCGCTCCGCGCGTACTACCGTGTCTCTCGATCGATCGAGATAGGTTAACTGATCAGATGATGAACTGACTGACAGGATAGCGCTCTAAACAAACGCACTGTCTGCACTGCACTGCACTGCGACACTAACGCCGCTAGCCGCCAGTGTCGAAAAAGTGAAAGTGACGTTCTCTGTTTGTTACATGTATGTTATAAAAAAAGCGGTCGACGTAGACGACGACGACGACGTATCTTAATAAAAAATTTTCACATTTGGACTTTGCGTCGCAATATCTCCGCTCGTAGGGCACGTTGCAGAATATTATAAGAGAACCCCCCCCCTAATTAGACCCCAAGCTATCGATCAAGCCTACTTAGAACTTGATCCGTTCACTCGTTATCGAGATCTCAACATCTCGGGTACTTGCAACCCATCGCGTCGCGTAAAAGAGTCACGGTCGGTCTCGCTCCGCGTGTACTTGGCGCGAGACACTACCGTGTCTCTTGATACGTACTTATACAAATCTTCATTCTTAAATAGCAAAAAGTTGAATGCACGATTTTCTAGTTATAATCCTCGCTAATGCGATATGTATAAGTAGGTGTTTTGTTTTAGTGTTACTTTTAACTTTGTAACATAAGAATAATTCCGTAAACAGCGTACGGGATAGTACCCGCCAAAGTCCCGGATTGGTGAGGGCCATTTAGGAAACAGCTTTAAGGCTCCTGGATGGTCAGCCAAAAACTTTGCGTTCACGGTGGCGACGTACCGTCACGGCAGAAATCAGAACTCTCTCCAATGGAGAATTTTGTCCTTTGTGACATGTGACATGTTGACAACCTATATTTTGTTGTGCGTGTTATTTCTTTATTATTTGCTCTCTGCTTGTGCTCTAACGTTTAACGTATTCGTGAAAGTCGTAAAATTGGCCGAAAAGTAAGATCTGCATGCGGAAGGAACGTTTTCACTTTTTTTTTATCTGTTTTTCCCGTATGTTTAGGCTTCGTTTTATGGCTGTTTGTTTATTGTCGAGGAAAAAGGGTAGTTTTTGGCCAATTTCGGAAGTGTTCTGAAACGATCTATATAGTGATGTTTTATTAAAATGTCTTTTTTTTATTTGAAAATGGCATGCACAACAAAATTGGGTGTTTTCCTCGCCTCGATAGTAAGAATCCAATATGGCCGCGGTGACCATCCAGGAGCCTTAAGTCATCGATGCAGTATGATACGTCAGATGACTTAAAGCTGTTTCCTGATTGGCTCTCATCACCAGAACAGGCGCACACGTAAGCAATCCCGCAGATAAAATATATTGTTACGCTCGTCGAGTAAGCTCGCCGCCGTAACACTATCGCGCACTCCACACTCGCGCACGTATTTTGCGAAACTCGCAAAAAAAAGAGAACTCAAAAGAACTTAAGAAATGCGTTTATTCCAAGCTCGTAAAACAGAACGCGTGCGGATTCCAAAAATCCGCCAGACAGAAAATCAATAAATAAATCAACAAACTCCCGTTGTCAAGGAGCGCGCTTCACAGCTTTCCGCAACTTCTCTACTCAGTGTCCAGCACGGGCGTAACATTGTCCCCCTCTTCTTAAGTTGTCGTCCCGACAACTAGAGGAAAGTTACAAGCAGTTTCTTTCTCTTAGATTTCCGGGAACTTGAAACGCTTCCTGCTCTACCTCGAGCTAAGCTGCGAGTTAACGAGCTTCGTTTCTTCCCTCAATCCAAAAACGCTTCTTTCCACGTGTGAACCTCTTCAACGTCGGCTTTCTTTCTGCTACCAGCGCTGTCCTCTTGAGAGTCTTCAGACTGAAGGGGGAAGCTTTCGTGGACCCTGCGTCTCGCAAGACTCCCCAGTCCCCGCCTTGGCATTTGCCCTAAGTCCCACGGAAAAACCACGATCAAAAACCGTGGGCAAGGCGGTCTTCTTTCAGCTAATGTCTTCGCCTGATGTTGTTTGGCACCATCTTCTCAGAGAAGTAGCTGAAAGTAACAACAACAAAAAAATATCTTTTTCTTAAAAACCTAAAAACTAATTAAATGAATTGAATTTTTTCGGGCTCCGCGTTCCGGATGAAAATCGTGATTTGAAAGGAATTACTTCTCATAAAAAGTAGCTAATCTATCTAAATGAACGACTTTGTTCTTATGCCGTTTAGACCTACGAATGCAATAAACTACATCATTTATTCTTTTAACGACTTCAAAAGGACCTTCCCAATTACTTTGTAACTTAGGAGTTATTCCTATTTTTCTTCGAGGACTAAATAACCAGACTTTTTGCCCAGGCTCATAGCATAATTGTCTATCCTTCCGATCATAAAGCGCCTTGGCTTTTTGAGACTTAATTTCCATACGTTGACATACAATGTTATGATTGAGATCTATTTTTCCTTTCAAGTGACGGAAATATTTTCTTTCCGAAGGAATAGTCTCAGAACCAGAAGGATGTCCGCAAAGTAGATCCAAGGGTAATCTTAACTCCCGACCTAAATGCAATTCAGAAGGAGTGAAACCAGTAGTTTCATGTTTAGAAGACCTATACGCCAACAACCCTAATGGAATCCAACGATGCCAATCTCGTTGATTTTCAGCAATGAACTTTGCCAGATAATTTAACAACGTCTGATGTTGACGTTCCACCTGACCATTGGATTGAGGATGAAATGGAGTAGTTCTTGTTTTTTTAATTCCCAATAACTGAGTTAGTTCCAAGAATAATCGAGATTCAAAATTTCTTCCTTGGTCAGTATGTAATTCCGAAGGAATGCCGTATCTAGAAACCACTTGACTCAAGTAAACTTCCGCAATCGTTTTAGCCCTAATATTTCTAAGCGGAAAAGCTTGCACCCATTTCGTGAAACAGTCCGTAACCACCAACAGATATTTATTTCCCGAAGAAGAAGTTGGAAGGGAACCAAGAACATCCATTTGAATTTTTTCGAAAGGCGCCCTGACATTGTAAATTTGCATAGAAGACTTTCCTTTATCAGATGGCTCTCTCTTTGAAACGCAAACTTTACAAGTCCTACACCAATGTTCGACATCCTGCTTACAGAAAGCCCAATAAAAATGTTTCCGGATCTTCTCTATAAGGTCTTATTGACACCAAAATGGCCACCTGTGGAAGAATCATGAGTTTCTTCTAAAATTCGCGAAATCATTCCTCGAGGAACTATAGTTTGACAAACAACGGAACATAAATTTGGAGACTCCCATTTCCTACACAAAATCCCGTCTTTAATCACCAGGGAATCCCATTGGAGCCAATAGTCCTTAGCAGTCGAATCTCTCTGAGCTATTTCTTGACGAAGAGGTCGCCTATTCTCCTCTTTTCCACGATAAACTCCTACAATTGAAGGGTCCTCCAATTGCATTCTTTTCCAGTCCGTAGATTCAATTTCTTTGAAGATTATTCTTTTAACATGTCCCCTTACAATACTTTCTCCCCCCATCTCCACTTTATCACAATATCTGCAATTTTCTTCCGCACATGGACGCCTAGACAATGCGTTAGCGTTTGCATGCATCTTTCCTGCCCGGTGCTTGACTACGAAATTAAATTGTTGTAGGCGTTCCATCCAACGTGCTAACTGCCCTTCTAGATTTTTAAAAGACATCAACCAGCGTAACAAAATATGATCCGTTTTAACCGAGAATTCACGTCCATATAAATAGTAATGGAAGGTCTTCAAAGCCTCCACCAAAGCTAACAGCTCCCGACGAGTTACGCAATGGTTTCTTTCAGACTTGCTCAAAACCCGACTATAATAAGCTAATTGTAAGACCCTCTCCCTACCATCCTGAATCTGAGAAAGTACCGCGCCCAAGCCGTGATTTGAAGCGTCAGTATCAAGAATAAATTCCCCTTTTTCTATTGGGAAAGCTAAAATAGGAAGAGAAATTAAGTTTTGTTTAAGCTTCTCAAAAGCTTCCTGACAACGTCCATCCCACACAAATTTTCTAAGATTCTCAGTTAAAGAAAATAATGGCTTAGCAATAAGAGAAAATCCCTTCACAAATTTCCTATAATAAGAGCAGAGTCCCAAGAAGCTTCGCACTTGCTTCTTATTTTGAGGAATAGGCCACTCTTGAACGGTCTTAATTTTCTTCGAATCAGTGGAGATTTCTCTTTCTGAAACGACATGGCCTAAGTATTTCACTTCTCTCCCGAAGAAAGTACATTTTTTTGGATTAAGTTTTAAATTTGCACCCCGTAAACGAAGAAATACTTCCCTTAAATTTTCCAGTATTCCCTCGAAAGTTTTACTATAGATAATAACATCATCCAAATAAACCATACAGATCTTATTCAATATCTCACGAAGAACCTGCTCCATCAATCGCTCAAAAGTAGCAGGAGCATTACATAATTCAAATGGCATTATAGTAAACTGCCATAAGCCATTTCCTATAGAGAAGGCCGTTTTCTCCCTATCCTGAGGACGAAGCTTCACCTGCCAATAGCCGCTTTTTAAATCTAAGGTGGTGAACCAGGAATTTCCGGATAAACGATCAAAAAGATCATCTATCCTGGAAATAGGATAAGAATCTTTTTCTGTAATGGCATTAAGCTTCCTGAAATCGATACAGAATCTAATCGTTCCATCTTTCTTTTTTACTAAAACAGCTGGAGAAACCCAGGCGCTATGAGATTCTTCGATGACACCACGTTGTTTTATTTCGTTTAAAATCTTTTCCACATCTTCTTGCATATGCAGTGGAATTCGCCTAGGAGCCTGTTTAATCGGAGAAGAATTTTTCACTCTAATAGCATGCTCAACAACGGAGCAATTTCCTGCAACCACATCTTCCGAAAAGACATCTTGAAACTCGATCACCAATTCAGCAAACTGCTCCTTTTGAGAAGGGTTGAGAGTTTCGGAATTTTTCTCAAAGAATTTCTTAAGAAAAAAAGGAATCCCCCTATCAAAACTGCAAATTCAGGAACAGAAAAAGTTTTCTAGACTCTCTGACACCGTTTCCTCAAAAACCGAAGAGAAAACGCTTCCTACCCTATTTTTGAAAAAAAGTCCGCTCCTAGAATACACTCGTCTTTTATGGCCGCTATGATTACCGGAAAATTCAAAGAAAATTTTCCTATTTCGATTCAAACCACCACTCTATGTTTTACAGGAACCGTTTCTCCCGTTGGATAGGTCAAGAAATATCTCTCTACAGGAGTGGGTGATTTCAAAGAACCTAACAAATCTTCCCTAAGTACCGACACATCGGAGCCCGTATCTATTCTAAAGACGCAAGTCCGGCCATTAACTCGGCCGCGAAAACAAAAATCACTTAACCCGCTACTTATCCTACTTAATTTCGCAGGGCCTTTGCACCCCTGAGCCGAACATGCCCCGCTGAGCTCGGCTATTCCGAGTTTCCCTTCTCTTCGGTAGTTAGAGAAGGGCACTCCGACCGAAAGTGCTCTTTGGCACCGCACTGCCAGCACTCTTTTTCCTCACGCCCGAATTTCGTCCTGAAACCCGAATTCTTCTTAAAATTTGCAGAACTCTTTTCATCTTTCTCATTTCCCGCCGATTTAATTTCGTTCCTAGCTCTGCCTTTTCCGAGATCTCTACTTTCAAATTTCCGCGAAAAACTATTCGCTTGGATAACTTTTATTGCCACGGCCCTCTCTATGGCGGCTCTCAAGGAAGTTAATCCCTCTAACTGAAGAGTTCGTTTTACGAAACCGTCAGAAAGCGCCGCAACGAACTGGGCGCACGCAATCATCTTATTCCGCACCTCGGCCGAGCATTCCGAATAGGCTAAACGCGCTAAACGTTAGATCTTCTCCGGGTTTTTGTCTCCGATTAGTGAACTGGGTGTAAAACGTTTGAGACATATGCGCTTCGCCAAAACGCAACTCTAACCTAGCCTCTAATTCAGAATAGCGAAGGCTCTCGAATTCGGTTACCCCATCCAATACGGCACGCGCTTTCCCTCTTAAGGAGGTTCGATGGCTTCATCGGGGGGAGTAGTGGGACGCGGGGGGTTCTAAGGAAAACTTGGCAACAGCGCACGTTTGAAGTAGTAGGAGTGGGTTGGCATTGCTCGTCGCGTGTATAGTGCGTGCTGCTGCGTCTGTCAAACGGTAACCTTAAAAATGACTGATAATCAGTATAAATGGAAAGGAAAGTTTGTGACTGAAAAAAAATATAAATGTATGAAAATTAGGTCTGAAAATGGCAAAAAGAGGAAAAAAGAACCTGAATCCTCACACATTGTTGAAGGACATCGAATAATTGACATTGACCACGTAGCGAAGAATATGTACTGCTCATTTTGTAAAGAACGTTTGCATCTTGAGGATATTACGAAGGAAATAGTAAAAGGAGCAGCATCAATTTTTGAAGTACAATACAAAAATTGTCTAAAAAAGAATACTGTTAAAAGTGGAAAAGAGTATACAAATCCATCAACAGGAAGACCCCTTTTTACGATAAACACTAAAACTGCATTAGGTAAATAAATATGTATTATATATATTGTGTGTATATATATATATATATATATATATATATATATATATATATTTTACTATATATATATAGTAAAAAAATATAAAAATTATAAATACATAAAAAATAGAAAAAGCTTTTTTTTTAAATATATTGAAACAATTATTTATATATGTGTGTGTATATATATATATATATATATATATATATATATATATATATTATTTCTCACTGTTTATAATACTCTTTTTAGGAGTTTTACATGCTGGAGCAGGTTCAACTCAGCTAAACAAGATTTTTAACTGCATGGATTTGCCTAATATAAATGACCAACTTTTCAAGAAACATGAAAGAATAATCGGACCAATTGTTGAATTTGTAGCTAAGGAAAGTTGTTCAGAAGCAGCAATAGCAGAACGCACGCTCACATTAGAAAATATTATAGAATTGAAAAAGTTATTGTAAGTTTAATGTATATGCTCATTGAAATTATAAGAAAGTAAAATGGGATTACAGTACAATCACATAATCATTAGCAAATGATTACTGTTTGAAAGTATTTAAGTTCACATTCTTTTACAAATTAAATTCTATTAAAATTTTAATTGTGTATTAGGTTATTGCTTTACCTTGCATTTAATGATTACAGAAGTGAACTCAACACTAAATTCACTAATAGCGAATTCGGTTGGACACACCAGTGCGCACTCAGTGCACATTAAAGCTGTTGTTTAATCTCTAATATTTGAAGTAAAATGCAAATATTTCGATAAAATGCCTAATACATATTTTAGCAAATAGTACAATAAAGAATATTGAGGATTTCGTGACTTAATCCATTTATAGTAAACATACACTTTACGTGGATTTGTGTACGATGGCGTTAATGTGCACTGACAATGAGTGCGCACTGGTGTATCCAATCAAATTCGCTATAAATATTGTTCTGATTTATGTTAATAACTTTATGATCATAGACAACGTAATTGGTAAAAAATTTTAGTATCTATTTTTATAAGAGTAATTTTATATAGTAAAGTAAAGCGTTCATCGTGTTTAATCTAATCAATTGCAAATTATATATAATTTATACATCTTTAAAATGATTTATAAATAAATAAGTTACAATTAAGTTATCGATAATCAAATAATTAACTATTTTTAAAATTATTTTTATGCGATTAATTGAATAGTGCTTAACTTCTATACTTGTATAAATTATTAATAAACTGAATATTAAATAGAAAAAGCCTATAAATATTTGTGTAATCAATAATTTTTATATATTACATATTTTTTACTTCTACATATTTTATAGCCTATGTACTTCTGTAATTATCTATACAAGAATGAATAAATTTATTACTTTTAAAATTCGAACATTGCACATATTTTTTATCGTTTTTTTGTTTTTTTTTGTATTGCAATTATATATTTTATTACAGACCTGAAAAACTGCAAGACGGTTTTTTAATTTTGAACATAGAACCATCGGAAAGTAATCCAGAAGGAAAAATTGTTAGAATTTTCGCCTCATATGACATGGGATGGAGTCAACGAAGCAACGGATATTCATATGATAGCTTAAATGGATACTGTGCAATTATAGGATTAAAAACAGGAAAAATTCTTGATTTTTGCTTTAGAAACAGAAAATGCAGAATTTGCAATTTAGGACTTGTTAATGGAAAAATAAAAGAACATGATTGTAGGTTGAATTGTTATAGTAGTTCGAAAGCTATGGAAGCTGATGGTGCAGTACAATTAGTTACAAATAGCAATATTCTGAAAACCGCTAATATTGAAGTTGGTGTTTTTATAGGAGATAATGATAGTTGCTGTATAGCTTCTATTCAAAATGCAATAAATTACGAAATAGTCAAGCAGTCTGATATGAATCACACTACAAAAAGTGTGGGTAATACTTTGCATGAAATCCATAACAGTAAAGTTTCAGATCCTGATCGTGAGTTATCTAATGATACTATAAAACACCTTCAGCGATGTTTCACATACGCAGTCAAACAGAATCAAGGTAATATATCGAAAGTTCAAGCTGCTTTAAAGAACATTCCATATCATATTTTTGGTTATCACGAAAATTGTAGCCAATGGTGTCAAGATAATGCTGATAAAGAAAATTATACTGGTATTAGAGTGAAAAATGCGACTCTTTTCGAGGTCTTGAAAAATACATTTACAAAACTGGCAGATAATGCAGAAAAATTTGCTGCAGCAACTAGCAGCCAAGCAAATGAAAGTCTGAATAATTCAATGTGTAGTAAGGCACCAAAAATTATGGCATTAAAATTGCTGAAAAAAATTATGGCACAGACTACCTGCGGCGTTCAATGGATGCGATTAATTTTCCCTGGAATAGTCAACTGAATAAATATGTTGAACGCTCAACCAAAATATCATTAAGAAAAAAAGAAAATGCAAGTAAGCCAGAGTTTAAAAAAAGACGATTAGAATTAAAATCTAAAAGGTCCCAGTTACGGCATAGAAAAGAGCAAATAGAAGGTGATACGTACAAAAGTAATATGGGATTGTTTAACGAAACATTAGGTATAGAAAATTGCATAAAGAAGGTGACTGGTGACAACTTTAATTACAATACGCATGATATTGCTGTAGTCTTCTTTGATTTAGAGACCGGAGGCTTCGACTTATCTTGTGAAATTTTACAAATATGTATGAAATGCGAAGAGCTACAATTCGATTCGTTTATTACTCCTACAAAAGCAATTGACAATCAAGCAACAAAAATTAATGGCTTGAGTAGAGTCAATAAACAATTATTCCATAATGGAGAAGAAGTTGTTACTTTCCCTCGGCGAATGGTATTTCTTATATATATATATATATATATATATATATATATATATATATAAGATATATATAAGATATATATATTATATATATATATATATATATAAATTATTGGAATATTTTAAAAATATAGAAAAGAAATGTATCCTGGTAGCTCATAATTGTTCATTTGATTCTATTCGTTTCATTTTAGCAATTAAAGAGTTGTCTCTCTTATATGAATATAAAAATTATATTCTAGGATTTTCTGATACGTTATCTCTGTTTCGAAAAAATATTCTAATAGAAAAAATGGTTATAAATTAACCACTCTAGCAACAGAACTTCTTTCATTGTCAAGTGATGATGCACATGATGCACGATTCGATGTTGAATTATTAGAAAAATTGTCTGTAACTTTTTTGGATATAGCTGAAATAATAGAGTCAAAAAAATCAATTGAAGAAGTTTTGATAAGGATAGAAAAAAATGCAAACACAAAGAAAATATTATCTTCGTTTAAGCCTATGAATAATGTTATAAGTGCTAGTATGCAAAAAAGATTAGCCGAATCTGGCATAAGTTATAATATACTTGTTAATAAATATCGTAGTAAAGGCAAAGATAAAACAATATGTTTGAGATCGCAAACGTAGCATCGCGACAAAGTAGCATCGCGTTCGGCTGCATGTCAGCACATGCACGCTTGCAATAAATTTCGTTCTCATATTTTATAAGGTGAAAGTGACTAATGTTCGCGTAAAATCGTCGCATGAAAATTGGCAAGGAAACATTCGGTATAGCATGGATCTTTCGAGATTAGCTTTCCAGAAACTTTAACATTGTCATCAATAATAAAGTCAAACAACAACACCAGAACAAAGGAACGATCCATGCTATACACAAAGCACTCGAAAACAGGTGACGACCCCGTCGGGTCACCAAGTGAAATCGGTGACGTCGGCTCCATGACGCGGGCCTCCGACGGCCAATCACCCTCCCGAAATTCTGGGAAATCCGCAGGGAGAGAGTTTCGCCTCGGAGGTGTTAAAAGGACCGTCGCCGCGCCGCGGAAACGATTTCGCTTGCAGATCATAGAAAACCCGCTTTCGTACTCCGCTTTGCACACCGCTGTTCCGCGTTTCGAACGTTTTCGCCGCATCGCTAACCGTAGCTTCTGTGCGCGCTCCACGGCTTCCTTTGAAAAAGGGGAAGAACTGTATAGACCTGTACATATTAGACATTATTAAATATATTCGTTTATTTTGCAATTCGATACTTGTGCCTTGTTTTTGTGGTCGTCTCGTTACCTCGCGCTATCTCGCGCAACCGCGTGCTCTCGAACATTTTTGGTCCTTCGAGCCGGATAATACCGGCAACCGCGACTTCGGGAGTGCATCCTCAACGAGTGACCGCCAAGATGAGCATGGATCAGAGCGCCTTGCTGAACAGCCAGTACGACATCCACGGCCGCATCTCCCGCGCCATGGACAACCTCCGAAAGCTGGGTGCAGACAAGCTCAACCTCGGCACGGTGAGCACTCGCATCCGCATTCTCGACGACCTGTGGGCCAAATTTGAGTCAAATCACGACCTCATTCGGGCATGCTACGGGCAACTCTACAGCGAGAGTGAGTACGCAAAAAATGACTTTGTCGACACCGTTGAAAACGCTTACGCGCATCAACGCGGTTTGCTTCTCGGGCTCGAAAGCAAACTCAAACCCGCGTCGCTTAGAGTGCCGGTTGGAACGGAGCAAAGCAGCGATCACGCTCCCAAAACGTCACTGCCGCGTATTCAGTTGCGGAATTTTTCGGGCGCGTATGAGGAGTGGCCGTCGTTTCGAGACCTCTTCAAGTCGGTCATCGGTGAGAATTCGTCGATTTCGAACGTTGAGCGGCTCCATTACCTCCGATCGTGTCTGCGAGGGCCCGCTGAAAAATTAGTGAGTTCATTAACGGTGACCGGGGACAATTACGACCGCGCGTGGGCTATTCTTAATAAACATTTTGAGAACAAGCGGGAGTTGATACGCTCCAACTTCGCCACGTTTACCGCCGTGGCGAAAATGAAAGGAGAAACCGCTGACGAGCTGAGCCGCATCCATAACGCCGTCACCACCGCAGTCAATGCGCAGGAGAGCATCGGGAGGCCCATAAAGTCCCACGGAATGGACCTCTTCAACCACCTGGTTATCGAGCTCTTCGATCAGCGTACGCGACTCGAGTGGGAATCATTTGTCTCGGACTCCGTCAAGCCGCCGGAGCACGAGAAGCTCACGGACTTCATGTCGAAGCGCAACCTCACGCTAAACGCCGCGAGACCGAAACCCGCCGCGAAAGCTTCCGATTCCACTCGGTCCGCGAAGACCCACGTCGCGAAACAAGGGTCGAAAGACAGCTCCGATCCGCAGTGCGCCCTGTGCAAGGGGAAACACTCGCTGATGACGTGCAGCGATTTCAAAGCCAAGTCCGCAACCGAGCGAAAGACGGTTGTAGAGTCCAGTCGGCTGTGTTTTAATTGCCTTGGCAATCACACCGTCGCGAAGTGCCAATCGTCGAAAAACTGCTTCACGTGTAAAGCTCGGCATCACACGATGCTTCACGAAGCCTACGTTCCCGCGTCGCCGTCTACCGAGGTCAGCGCGCTGTCCGCCGTGCGTTCTGCTGACGACCGCAAGGCGATCCTCCTCGCAACCGCGCGAGTGACCATCGCCGACCGCCATGGAGACCCTCACCCTGTGCGAGCCCTCATCGACCAAGGGTCTGAGGTCTCAATTGTCGCCGAATCTCTCGTGCAGCGCTTGCACCTGCAACGATCTCGCTCCGCCGTGTCGATTTTCGGAATCGGTGGGTCGAAATCCGGGTCAACCCGCGGGAAGGTGACGGTGAGCCTTACGTCCGTGACGACCGGAGCCACAATTACCGCCGTCGCGTTCGTGCTGCCCCGTCTTTCTCTCTACCAAGGCTCGGCGACGAAGAGCTCCGCCACGTGGCCCCATCTCAAAGGGCTGCCTCTAGCCGATGCGCAGTTTTCGGCTGGAGACCCGGTCGAGCTACTTCTCGGAGCAGAAGTGTGCTCCACCATCCTCGAAGAGGGCATTTGAAAGGGCGGACCGCACGCTCCGATCGCGCAGAAGACGGCCTTCGGGTGGATTCTCTCCGGTGGCTGCGGTGCCTCGCCCTCCACACGCGCGGCAGCTTCCAAGCGACAGCCGACCACGAGTTGGCCGATCTCGTGCGCCGCTTCTGGGAACAAGAAGCGGAGCCTTCCGCTCCCGCCGCCCTCACGCCTGACGAACAGAAGTGCGAGGACTTCTACGGGAAAACGCACTCTCGCACGGAGACGGGGAGGTACGTGGTCCGATTGCCGTTCTCCAAGGAGCCGACGAAGTTGTCGGAGACACGCCGGCCAGCTGAACGCCTGCTCACCGCAATGGAGCGGAAATGCGAGAGGGACCCCCGGTTCGGCGAGCTCTACCGCCAGTTCATGCGGGAATACGAGGAGCTGAAACACATGGAGTTAGCTTCCGGTTCTCCAGACTGCAAAATCATGCCCGAGTGCTACCTACCTCACCATGGTGTGCTCCGAGAATCGAGCACCTCCACCAAGCTCAGGGTGGTATTCAACGGGTCGCAGCTGACGACGTCCGGCGAGTCGCTGAACCAACACCTCCTCGTGGGCGTCAACCTGCTGCCCGCTCTAGCCGATGTCCTGATGCGCTGGCGGTGGCACCGCTACGCCTTCGTCACGGACATCGAAAAGATGTACCGGCAGATCCTCATCCACTCGGACGACAGGAAATACCAGAGCATACTCTGGCGTTGCACCCTCCGCGCTCTCGTGTGCGTGTTCTGGCTCCTGACGGTGACGTACGGTCTCGCGTGCGCGCCTTTCTTGGCCATCCGAACGCTGAAACAGCTGGCCCACGACGAACAATCGCGCTATCCGCAGGGAGCAATCACATTGCGCGAGGACACTTACGTGGACGACGTTGTCTCGGGCGCGAACACTTTGTCACTCGCGGTCGCGAAACAAACCGAGCTCCGCGGGTTGTGCACGGCGGGCGGGTTCCCGCTTCGAAAGTGGGCCGCGAACGACGAGGAAGTGCTGTCGGGAATTCCTCCCGAGCACCGACTTCGCCATGAGCCGCACTCGTGGGAAAGCGAAAGTTTTTCTACCCTCGGACTGTTGTGGCACCCGACCGAAGACACATTCGCGTTCGCGATTCATCCGCGCACTGTCACGTCGTTCACAAAAAGACGCGTTCTCTCGGAAACCACACGTCTCTACGATCCTCTGGGATGGCTGGCTCCCGTTGTGATTCGCGCGAAAATTTTGATTCAGTCCGCGTGATTACAGCGACTGAATTGGGACGATCCACTTCCCGCCGCCGACGCGGACTGCTGGAGGCTCTTCCTCGAGGAACTGCCTCTCCTATCGCAACTGCGCGTGAACCGCTGGCTTGGCAGCGGAGACGAGAGCGCGCTGGTTGAGCTGCACGGCTTTGCCGACGCGTCCGAGCGAGGATACGCCGCGGCCGTGTATCTCCGCATCACTCGAGGCGGCTCCGTGGCACTCCACTTGCTGGCCGCGAAAAACAAGGTGGCACCAGTCAAGCTGGTGACACTACCGCGCCTCGAACTCACGGCCGCCGCCTTGCTCACTTCTCTCGAGTGTGACACGCGATCAACGTTACGTTTGTTCGCAGCACCCATTTTTCTTTAGTCAGATTCGAAGGTGACACTGCACTGGATCCGGGGGCACGCCTCCCGCTGGAAGACTTACGTGGCGAACCGCGTGGCCCACATCCAGCAGAAGCTGCCGGATGCTCAATGGCAACATGTCCCCGGGCGGGACAACCCTGCGGACTGCGCCTCCAGAGGGATCACTCCAGGTGAACTGCTGGACCACCCCCTGTGGTGGACCGGACCCGCCTGGCTTCGCGAAGACCGATCTCTGTGGCCGAGCGAGGACCCTGCGATGCCCGACGCCGATCTGCCCGAACAGAGAGTCGCGGCACACGTCGCCACCGAGAAAATCGAGGAAGAACCCGAGATGCTTCTCAGATTTTAATCGCTGCACCGGCTTCTACGAGTCACAGCTTGGTGCTCCCGCTGGCGACGCACCGCTTCCCGCACCACCACACTCACGTTGCGATCGGACGAGATCGACGACGCACTGATTCTCTGGCTCCGTGTGGTGCAGGCACGGCACTTCGCCTCCGAGATCACGGCACTTTCTGCAAACCGCACTGTGTCACACCGAAGTTCATTGGCGAGCCTGAGTCCGTTCCTGGATGACAACGGAGTTCTGAGAGTCGGAGGCCGCCTCAAGCATGCCATGCTTTCAACCGATGAGCGACATCCGATGATCGCACCTCCGTCCTCGTGGCTCACTCGGCTGCTCATTGAGTCGTGCCACCGTCGAACTCTGCACGGAGAAGTGCAGCTCACCCTCGGCTTGCTCCGCCTCCGCTTCTGGATCCCTCGAGGCCGCTCAGTTGTCAAACAGCGGCTGCATCGCTGCATCACCTGCACCCGCTGGCGAGCCGCGGCACCGCAACCGCCGATGGGCAACCTCCCGAGGGGCCGAGTCACTCCAGCGCGCCCATTCCTCCGGACCGGCTTGGACTACGCCGGCCCGATCCTCATCCGCACGAGCAAAGGCCGCGGACACCGAGCGCACAAGGCGTTCATAGCCGTATTCGTGTGCCTCTGCACCAAGGCGGTGCATCTGGACGTCGTCTCGGACTACACGACGGAAGCCTTCCTCGCCGCCTTCCGTCGCTTCATCTCCCGTCGGGGCCTCTGCGAGGAACTGTATTCGGATTGCGGCACCAATTTCGTGGGAGCCGACCGAGTCCTGCGAGAGCTCTTCCGAGCATCATCTGCCGACGGCCGTCGCCTTGCCCACGTCGCTGCCACGGAAGGCGTCAAATGGCATTTTAACCCGCCGGCTGCACCACACTTCGGCGGATTGTGGGAGGCTGCCGTCAAGTCGATGAAGTTCCATCTCCGTTGGGTCATTGGGGAGACCACGCTCACCTTTGAGGAAATGAGCACCCTCCTCACTCAGGTCGAAGCCTGCCTGAATTCCAGGCCGCTACAGGCTTTGTCCGACGATCCGGACGACATATCCGCCCTCACGCCAGGGCACTTCCTGATCGGCGCTCCTCTTCTGGCCGTGCCCGAACCCGCCTTGTATGACGTCGCCGGGAGCTCACTCGCACGGTGGCAACACCTCCAAAAGATGCGCGATCACTTTTGGTCACGGTGGTCGCACGAGTACATCAACGGGATGACATCTCGCTCGAAATGGACCAAACCCGAGGACGCACCTGCCGTCGGCTCTCTGTGCTTGGTACGCGCCGAAAGCACACCACCGAGTCGATGGCCACTGGCCCGCATCATTCGAGTGCACCCCGGCGACGATGGCATTGTTCGCGTGGCGACAATCCGCACCTCAACGTCAGAGCTCGTGCGACCACTGTGCAAACTCGTGCTTCTCCCCGGGACTGAGGACCAGCCGCCGCCGACGGATGCGTGAGCTCGCCGACACTCGCTGTCACTTTATTGTTTTATCGGCCTTCAGCCTGCAATTCTTCACATTTACGTCACGTATTCGTCCGTTTCGGCCCTCTGCCCAAGTTAAATCACGCAAGCGCTTATTTCTGTTTTCCGACTCGACTCGACGATTTGTGCAACACACGAAATTACTTTCGCGCATCACTTCACTTCACTTCGCGTTTTGCACATTACCGAATTCGCGTTACGCACATATCGCGACTGTTTATGTGTCTCGCTCGGGATCGACGCGCGTTGTGACACTGCGCAGGCGCACCACGCCGCCGGTGCTCGCCTGCACCACGTGCCAGAATCGCGTGCGAGCAAATGGACCGCATATCGATTTTCAACCGCGACGTCGGGCGCCTCATCGGGCGAGCCATCGACCATACCGGCCTGTTTCGTCAGGCATGACGAGGCGGGCGGGATGTTTGAGATCGCAAACGTAGCATCGCAACAAAGTAGCATCGCGTTCGGCTGCATGTCAGCACATGCACGCTTGCAATAAATTTCGTTCTCATATTTTATAAGGTGAAAGTGACTAATGTTCGCGTAAAATCGTCGCATGAAAATTGGCAAGGAAACATTCGGTATAGCATGGATCTTTCGAGATTAGCTTTCCAGAAACTTTAACATTGTCATCAATAATAAAGTCAAACAACAACACCAGAACAAAGGAACGATCCATGCTATACACAAAGCACTCGAAAACAGGTGACGACCCCGTCGGGTCACCAAGTGAAATCGGTGACGTCGGCTCCATGACGCGGGCCTCCGACGGCCAATCACCCTCCCGAAATTCTGGGAAATCCGCAGGGAGAGAGTTTCGCCTCGGAGGTGTTAAAAGGACCGTCGCCGCGCCGCGGAAACGATTTCGCTTGCAGATCATAGAAAACCCGCTTTCGTACTCCGCTTTGCACACCGCTGTTCCGCGTTTCGAACGTTTTCGCCGCATCGCTAACCGTAGCTTCTGTGCGCGCTCCACGGCTTCCTTTGAAAAAGGGGAAGAACTGTATAGACCTGTACATATTAGACATTATTAAATATATTCGTTTATTTTGCAATTCGATACTTGTGCCTTGTTTTTGTGGTCGTCTCGTTACCTCGCGCTATCTCGCGCAACCGCGTGCTCTCGAACACAATACATTTTTTAAGAAATGAGATTAATGGAAAACCTCAACTTATCAAATCTAATAAGATTTTAAACAATATTTTAGAATACTTAAATTTTTTCTCTTTTGCAAGTGATTCTGATGTGATTTTGATGTGATTTTGCATGTGATTCTGATAAAAATTAAATTTTATCTATTTATAAGTTATAATTAATTAAAAGTTATAATTAATATATAAGTTATTATGATACGAAAAATGTTACCAAAGATGTTGCAGAACAAGTATTACTTAACTTTTTATGATTCAATCTGTGATAAATAAAACAAAAAATGTCATATAAGAAAGTAGTATTTATTTTGATACATAGGTTATACTGCGATAAACATAACCAAAAATGTTTCATACACGATGATGTCAAAATGACGGCAAAATGATTTTTTTTGTCATTTCATCATTATTTTACTATCATTTTACCATCATTTTACCATCGTCAAATGCCTCGCCGTATCAAGAGACACGGCAGTGTCTCGCGCCAAGTACACGCGGAGCGAGACCGACCGTGACTCTTTTACTCCCATCGCATTCTTCTCTGAATTATTTTTATTTATTGTTGTCCTTATTTATTTAAAATTTCGAGGTCTAACAGCGCCAAGTTTTTTTACAAGAAAAATTTAGGTATTTTAATAAAATATTTTTATTTTGTACTGTTACCTCTGTAATTATTTGTGATTAAATATTTTATTCTATTGAAAAATACATATATAAACTTTATATTTAAATACAAATTGTATTCCCTCGTTGGATTAAATATTTTAATAAAATATTTGTATTTTGTACTGTTATCTCTGTAATTCTTTGTGACCATTAAAAAATACACATGTAAACTTTGTATTTAAATATCTTGTATTCCTTTGTTAAATTTAAATAAAATTTTTTAATCTTATAAAATTGTTATCATACATTCTTTTCTAATTGACACAATGTAAAGATTTTTCAAAGTAGTGCAACAATTATTTTTTGAGGCAATATACAAGTTCTCTCTGTAATTGGCGCTCTAATTTAAAGAGATATTATTTCTTTTTTGTAATTGTAATAGATCACTTGAAGCGCGACTTTTCTTTGTGATAAGGTAATGTTTGAAATCAACGTGTAAAGAGAGAGAGATTGTGTTGGTGCAGCCATCTATGGCGTTCATCTTGCGGTAGGTTGGAGCGCTCGAATGTGTGTGTGCGCGCCAAAACAGGGCCCGACCGTTCAAGAGCGGCCGAGCGTGGGCTTCCCGCGCGCTTGCGTGAGCAAGTTAGGAGGGGCGTGCAGCCCGGGCGAGCGAGCAGCGAGCAGCGAACATTGAGCATTCGTCTCGCAGATCTCGTGCGTGAAACATCGTGCGTTATACATAAGTTCGAGTCGCATAATTGCGTCATCTTTTCGCAGTTAAGTCGTAAAGTTTTTGAGATCGGCCTATTCGTGTGCGATAAATAAGATAATTGTGAAACACATACGGATCGGAAAAGGACAACAACGATCGTCACTGAGAGGAAGCCAGCGAGATACATCCTGGCGAACCTATGTGAACCTGGCACCCGACTTTCGAAAAATTAATTTTTTTTACGGAAAACGTTAGCATTTTGTTTGTAGTTGTTTGTAGTAACAAAAATTTCGTTTGTAGTTCAATACATTAAAAGTTATAAACATTTAAAAAATGACTCGCACCCCACTTTGAGATATCTCAAATCCGCTTGCGCCATCTTCTTCAGAATCGTTTGTAGTTGTTTGTAGTTCTTCTCTTTTCGTTTGTAGTTGCACCGTTTATATAAAAGTTACAACAATTTAAAAAAATAAAAAAACCTAATTTTGCCAATTTTGGAGATATCTCAAATCCGCTTGCGCCATCTTCTTCAGAATCGTTTGTAGTTGTTTGTAGTGCTTTTCTTTTCGTTTGTAGTTGCACCGTTTCAAAGTTATTATATTTTTGCAATAAACAAAAAGTGTAGCTTTGCCAATTTTGGAGATATCTCAAATCCGCTTGCGCCATCTTTTTCCGAGTCGTTTGTAGTTGTTTGTAGTGCTTTTCTTTTCGTGTGTAGTTGCACCGTTCCAAAGTTATATTTTTGCAATAAACAAAAAATGTGATTTTGCCAATTTTGGAGATATCTCAAATCCGCTTGCGCCATCTTCTTCAGAATCGTTTGTAGTTGTTTGTAGTGCTTTTCTTTTCGTTTGTAATTAAACCGTTTAAAAGTTATTACATTTTTGCAATAAACAAAAAGTATAACTTTGCCAATTTTGGAGATATCTCAAATCCGCTTGCGCCATCTTCTTCAGAGTCGTTTGTAGTTGTTTGTAGTGCTTTTCTTTTCATTTGTAGTTGCACCGTGCAGCCGGCAGCTGCATTGGCGACGACCAACGACGACACAAAGAGACAACCCAGGATCATGGGGGATGTAGTGTTGCCACACCCCTTGGTGAAATACGATCAGGGAGAAAAGGGGTACAGACTGGCGTCACCACCCGGAGACAATGATGGACGAGCCAGCCCGGAGATTATACAGGCCCAGCGGCGTGTAGTCCGGGCGGCAAAGTTGAACGTAGCGACAATGGCGGAGCGATTGAGCGCTATGCGACGCGGGGCGACCATTTGAGGCGCCATATGCGTAAAAATGTAGATAATAGAATAAATAGGCTTAAGGATTAAAGATAGTAGATTAAGTGTCAAACTAGGCACAAGAAAGTAGATTTCTTATATTAGAGACATTCAGAGTTGCGTTTTGTTTTCCTGCACTTTTATTTGCGTTGCGTGGACGACAATTATGGTTTAAGTTTACGCGAACTCGCATCAAAGAGGAAAAATGCTTATTTTCGACAAATAAAGAGTTTAATATTGTCTTGATTAAATAAAGCTCTAAGTGTAATTTGTCCCGAATACCCAGCGAACACAAAACCGATGAGTTAAGAACAAAGATTAAAAAGAGCGGGGAGACTCACGTAGATAACCCCTGAAGGGATGAGAGCCACTGGCGCGCGGTAAAGGCGCGTTCACACGTACTAGGGGGTAACTAAATAGGCCGAACCACCGAGCGTATCGGGACAAAATTAACGCGGGCGAATCACGGAGATAAATAATAACGTAAAGCCACCAACAAAAGTCCGACAAAGTGTGCGAAAACGAAAATCGGCTTACCACGGGCGATGGTAAGCGCATCGGGTAAATAAACGACGCGAGCAATAAAGTTATGACGCGAGGGTAATTAGAACACCTCAAAAAGAGGATTACCGCGAAGAGATAACATAGCGAACTAATAGGTATCGAGATCGCCTTACCATGCTGGATGGTAAGAGAACCACGCGAACCACGAGGTCGCAGGACAAATTAAGGACGACATAGGGATAAGTAGGCCGCGAAAACACCATGGACATCGGCAACCGATAGGAGCAATGTGGAACTCGCGAAATCGAGTTACCAAAGAAAATGGTAAACGGATTGCACGGAGGAAAAGCCGGAGCGGTAAAATCGGAACAATAATACAACCGTCGCGGGCTAAGTAAACGAGCCCATACAGAACGATAGACCAATGTATGCGACAAGTGACCAGTGGCCGTACCACGAGGCTTCACGAAACAGCGAGCGAAGCGTTAGCTATAAGTAATCAATTGTAAACGCGGGGTCCCATCTGTACCGCGAAAATTAAGGATAAAATCCAGACGAACGAATAATTAATTACGAATTAATGGAAATGGGACACCGGGTAGATTCTCGAAGGAATGTTCGAGAAAGATGAAAAACTTGTTATTGCGAGAGCCATTATCCCGAATAATAGGAAGGCGAATAATAAGACACAATAGGCCTTTTGTTCGAGGCAACATCTGCCTCAAAGGAACGCGGAAGCGATGTGTGGCACCTGGCATTGTAAGGCAAACAGGTGTGCAACAGATGTGAAGAGGCGGAGCCACGCCGAAGTGGGGAGGCAGCTCCGAAGTCGGAAGCCCAAGCGAAGCCCAAGCATCGAGGATTCCGCGCTAGAGCTTCAACAAGTACAGTCGATTCGGTCTTGAGAACCTTACGATCAACACTTAGACTCTGCGTAACATATCCCGCGGTAGACGCGTTAAATCTTAAGTCGGTCACGCGAAATTTGTACAACCTGAATTAAAATAAAATAGATTATATTTTATTTGCTAAAAGAAATCAGAGTACTCAAATTTATTCGTGTGCGGGTAACCGGGAGGGCTCCATTTGCCTACAAAACGATTGCCTACAGGTTTGATTGCACACACTTATTGCACACAATCCCGATAACACACATTTCAAATTGCCTACAGAACGATTGCCTACAGACATTATTGCGCACATATTTCTTTGTCTACACGATCATATTGCGCACAGCGCATTGCACACACGACCGTATTGCACACAGCGCATTGCGCACACGACCGTATTGCACACAGCGCATTGCACACACGACCGTATTGCACACACGACCGTATTGCACACACGGCCGTATTGCACACACGGCCGTGTTGCACACACGACTGTGTTGTACACACGGCCGTGTTGCACACACGGTCGTATTGCACACACGGCCGTATTGCACACACGACCGTGTTGCACACACGACCGTATTGCACACACGGCCGTGTTGCACACTCGGCCGTATTGCACACACGGTCGTATTGCACACACGGCCGTATTGGAATATTGCAATGCTTTAGCTTTTTGTATTGTAGAAGACGATGGAAATGATGACGACGTTTACACCGAGTGATAACGGCTCGATTTACAGCGAAATTTGAATATCGATGATATAACTTAATTCGGCGTAAATCGGGCCGTGTAAACGTAGTCAATGCTGTAGCATTGATACACGCACTTCCGAAGGTTAGCGCTAGGTTGAAAATCCAATTGCCTGTGTTATTCCCTGTTCCTGTTGCCTGTACTTTTGTATTGCATTCAGCTTAAGGCTTCGGGATACTCACCGCAGCCATATTGGAATCGTGACGTCAGACGCGAGAAATAACACGCAGAGAATTTTGCGTGCCATTTCTACATAAAAAATTATTAAAAGTGTGTTAAAACGATCTGAAGTGTTTTTTTTTCTAATCAAATATCTTCGTTAAAAAATAGCACGCAAGAATTCTCCATGTATTATTTCTCGCCTCTGACGTCACGATTTTCAATATGGCTGATTAAGTATCAAAAGCCTTAAAACTGTTCTATTTTTATGTAGATATAGTTGTTGAAAAATCACATAATTATTACTCTTTATGAATTAAGCTAATATGGAAAAAGTCCGAAGTGCTCCTTATCCGATTTTGATAAGCTTTCAATATGTCGTTTTCTTAGATGAAAATAAGGGATACGTATTCTTTTGGTACATATCCAATCGTATGTTTAAAAGTTTAAAAAACTTCTTTCAAAAAGATCAAATTTTCTTTTTTGAGGTAAAAATATCTCTAAAACTATTTAATCTAAAAAAAAAATTGATACAAGTAATATACAAAAAAAAGTGCAAGGTATAAGAAACAAAAAAATTACTTATATGTTTCAAGTTCTGTGTAAGGATATGTCGTTTTATGTAGATATAACACGAATACATGTTGTATATTCTTTCCGACATTTTCGAAACTATTAAGACTCAGACGTATGCGGGAAAACGAGACGTACATATCGGACTCGCGTGGAAAAAATTCAGTTTGTTGTTATTCATCGAACGTCGTGTCCATTTTTGTATTTTTAAAAAATCTTTTCGGCGACTTTTTTCCATTTGACTTGACAACGCATCGAGCCTGAGTAATAAAGATAGCACGCTCGTCATACCTCGTAGATTCTGTTACTGCAGAATCTAACGCGATAAAATACAGAAGATACGATCGTCTCTATTTGGCGACAAGTCCTGTCCCGTGAAGATATGAATGCCGTGAGTTTAATATAGTTCTGTACCGTTGGGGAGAGAATCGTAGAAAAAATACGAAAGATGGAAACGAGGGTGAATTTGTCTCTTCTTTTTAGGTTCTCGTGCATCCTCGCATGAATGTCGACATCGAGCTTTGTACATTACCTTCAAGATCCGCGACTTCAGAAACGCCGGGATCACATTTTCATCGCGAATGTTAAATGCCCAAGATAGAATCGTATATCCTATAAAACGTCCCTCGTACGTTTCGGAAATAATTGCTCCGCTAAACGTGTCCCTCTTCTACAGTTCCCCAAAATATTAATACAGTCCTTATATCTCTGCGTACTAAGGGGAAAAAAAATTGGTGAGAATGTCGATGGTACATAAAAAAAAAAACCAAATACGCGCCATCGAAATGAGATGTTGTGAATTAAATATAAATGACGAAACGTACGAAGGGCGAGGTTTTATCTTATTCTAGCGTGGTACGTCAGCTAGGTGATCATGTGTTATGCGATATCCGCTGAAAGGTATTATATACACGCAATATAGTTACGGAGTAGCGTTCACATTTATCGTACAGATAGACAATATTAATCTGGATGTATTTCAAATTGCATACTTTGCTAAACAATTCCTATAATTATACTAACCGCTAGGTTAACTAAAAATTTTAATTTTTTTTACCGTTCAATCAACGTCATCGTAGAAAAATAAGTAGTCGTAGTATTAATAGTAGTAATAATAGTAATAGTATCAGTAATAATAGTAAATTACAGGCGAAAAGATCCATACTGATCGATAAAAAATTAGTCTATGGGCCTACACTCGACGAGCGATAACGCTTGTACAATACACTCGGTGAAACAGTATACTCGCACAAAGAGAAGAAACACAAAAAAATACAATGCACATAATATATAGACGCGTGTAAACAAAAAAAAGTAAAAAAAAAACTAAACGTTTGCAGCCCTTTTCTCCCCGCCGGTCGATCGATTGTTCAATCATTTCCGAAAGCCGATCGCTCCTCTCCTCGAAAAGGCACGAGAAATTGTAAATTCCAAGTCTCTTAGTCTCGTATCCGCAAGCTATAAGAAATCCGTGTGTCGTGTAGAAAAACTCCTACAAAGTATCATACGCGGGAAGGTTAAAAGTGAAGTCGTGAAGAAAATCGCAAGACATCGGCAAGACACTCGATAAAAAAAACTCGCCTCGGTTTCCCTTCAGTCCTTGCGCGATTATTAGCGTTGGACAACGCTGATTATTGATCCAATAGGGAGATCGATTGTGGTCGGCGACGCAACGGGAATGACAGCCGGGAGAAGCCGCCGCTTTACTAACAGAAACGGCATCCCCAGGTCGCCGTGTATCGCATTGACGAGTAAGTTAGAGAGGACGAGCGATCGTGGACTCGCTGATTTTTCGGTCTATGTAGATATAACACGAATACATGTTGTATATTCTTTCCGACAAAGTGGGCAAATGCGGTCTTCCAAATGTTCCTTGCAATTATTGCAAATGCATAAATGTCCACATGGGATAAATATATGAGTAGCATCGACGCTTAAGCACGTGCAGCATAAACCACGGTTACGTTCGCCTGGCGTTACTGGATCTATTGAAGTAGGATAGAAAGGTACATTGATTTGTTCGTCTTCTTGGCTGGTAATAAAACTGAAATCATCGTCCGGCACGCGAAAAACATTTTCGTTATCTGTAAAAAGTAATAAAATAAATAAATAAAAAGAAATATTATTGATAAGAATTGATAAGCTAATTGATAAGAAAATTGATCAGTGGCTCGATTCTTGAATTCATTCGCATGAGAAATGTATGCGAAAATTCTGCTCTTATAGAAACGTTGCAAGTTGATTGGTTAAAAATTATGCGATAGTCAACCGACTTGCAACTTTTCTAAGATCAACATTTGCGCATACGTCTCTTGCGAATGAATTCAAGAATCGAGCCCCACAGATACAAAAATATAGGAATTGTGTGCATACACATATACGCACACTGCAAATACAAGTGTGTTAGTTTTACACGCATAATAAACGTCTAAAAATGACATATTTGACTGAAGTTCTTTTTACACATTTTTAGACGTTTTAAATCACGTTATTTAATACGTTTGTGCTAAATGACATGATTTAAAACGGCAAGAAATGTGTAAGAAGAGTTTTAACTAAATAACACACTTGGATTTGCAGTGTCCACTCACCTTCATTTACATACGATGTTATTTCATTCTGGTCCTCATCGGATTCTAATGCATTCGAATTCTCCGTCAATTCATCCGTTCCTCTATTTTGTTGTTCAGTATTCGTCTGATCTGAAATAGTGATAAATGTTCTTATTTTTTTTTATCAGTTTTTTCGTTGATATATACAACAGTATCGCGCGTCGCGCGAATCAAGCATCATAAAAAATATAATTGATAATATCGATCAAACTACACTGACTTGTACGCATGTATAGGGCAGTATATTTAAATTATTTAGACTTAAAATTAAACGCTTATCAAAAATAATTACAAAAAAGTGCAATTACGCATTCATCATTGTAATATTTTTAAGAATAATTTGACGTTTAAAATTAATTTTGATTCAATTTTTTCGTGATAATTAATAGAATTCTGAAAAAAAATCATATTTAGTCTAGTTGGTAAAGTATATTATTATCGGTATCATTACGACAAATAAATTAACGTGCTTCAATTATGTCGGCTTGCTATACATGATTATATTTGTTACGGCAAAGTTCTTATTATATTTTATGAGATGTTAGTATAATTCTACACAAAATAACAAATATATTAACGGCAAATGACAAAAACATGTTATTTTTTTACCTTCTACGACTTCTTGGCGGCTTGGCGTTAATCTCGCGGGTCTTCCGCGCCGATTAAGAGGCCTGCCACGACCACGTCTACTTCCAATTGCAGGTTCAGCATTCAGCGTGAGGATATCGTCAGGTGCAGCTGTTAAAACAATGTAAGTATAATACACGTTTACGCGAGCGTTACTTCTGTAGTAACTTACGATAATTTCTTCGCGTAAATGGGATTTTGTAGTAACTTACGATAATTTACTCCGCGTAAACGAGTGAATTATCGTAAGTTACTACAGAAGTAACGCTAACGTAAAGTAACGTAAACGTAGTAATATAGTCTGATATAATGTAATGAAGCATGAAATATCTTGTAAAATATTTACTTCTCATTTATTTTTATATTTTTATGCACAAAAGATTAAATAAATAAGAAATAAATAAATCGATTAATATAAAAAAAATATAATTGCAATTAAAAAAAAACTTACAAGTTGCAATGTACAATTGCATACTTTTTTAAAATCAATTTTTTTTAAGACCAATTAGTTTATCTCATTATTTTACACAAAAGTATTAAGATAAGATCATCGAAAAGTAAATGTTCTATATGATATTTCATATAATATCTTGGAGCCTATTACGTATCTTTTCACGAGGTGAAAATGCAAATTTATTTTCTATTAGGGTGTAGCTGTCCTTTTCGTATTTTGTGAGAACCGCACGATGGATCTGTACAGTGCAATTTGGCGAAAGATAAAAGAACTCCGTCCAAATGCACTGCAAGGAGTGCAATTGGTCATCAACGATTACGAACGCGCGGCTATGACACGGCTGCAAGGGAGATTTTTCCGGAAGCACGATTAACCGGCTGCTGGTTTCATTTCAATCAGGCATGTATATAGCATCTACTATGGAATGACAAAAACAACGGGATTTATTTAGAATCTATAATTATTATAAAGTTTTTTATTGTTATAATTTATTTATTTGTTTCATTACTCTTTATATAGGCCGTATTAAGACGTTGGAGAGCTTTAGGTTTAACGGCAGCCCCTAGAAAGGTCCTCGGTCTTACTATGGCCTTACCGTTGGCACCGGCCGATGAGTTCGAAAGAGAATTGCAAGTAATTCAAGAGGAAGCTGATATGATATCGATAAAGTATCCGGCTGTGTTACAATTTACTGCTTATTTGAGACGTACTTGGCTTCCTTTAAAACAAGAAGTCTGTATTTGGTACACCAATACGGACGAACAATTTTGTGGAAAGTTTCCATCATACAATATATATACATATATATTTATATAAAAAAGAAGAATTTAAAAAAGAAGCAGTTTTTTACAGACTGAAAAATTGTATGATGAAAACTTTCCACAAAATTGTTCATTCGTATTGGTGTACCAAATACAGATGTGTGTGTGTGTGTGTGTGTGTGTGTGTGTACATATACATTGCGTGTATCTAGCATACATTCTATAGCAAAATATAGAATGAAATAACATCAAGGTGAATGCACACTGCAAATTCATGTGTGTTATTTAGCTAAAACTCTTCTTACACATTTCTTGCCGTTTTAAATCATGTCATTCAGCACAATTGAACGTATTAACTTTTAATTTAATGCGGCTAAACGTGTTAAATAACGTGATTTAACGTGTCATTTTTAGACGTTTATTATGCGTGTAAAACTAACACACTTGTATTTGCAGTGTGCGTATATGTGTATGCACACAATTCCTATATTTTTGTGTACGCTATTCGATAGATACGGAACTGAAATTTACTTTAATTCCCACGTGAAGACGACAATAATACTTCTAATAACTCTACGCCCTTTTATCTCGGGACCGATCGCTATAATATATGTTGTTCGTGCGTCGTTACGTAACGCCAACAAGACTCTGCCCGGCACTGTCGTCCCCGCTCGTCATCCTGAGTATATTGGCGGGAGCGCTGATTGGTCGAAGCTCGAGCCCGACCATTGGTTACGGCGCATCGGTAGTGACGTCATCTTAGTAACCCGGCGGAAGGCCCGTATTCGCCGCGGGTCCTTGAAATATCGCTTACATTCGGCCCTTCCTGTCAAGGATGCCTGTCCCTAGGCATCAAGGAGTTCTTCGTTGGAAAGCAAACCGAATTAACTAGATGTCCTTGGTCTGGAAATTCTTAGGGTTGATACCTCACTTCCACTAGTTGGCACAACAATAGTCCAATTTATGCTTTATGAAGACCATAACTAATTATCAGTCCGGCCATTATCATCATCTGTAAATAATAATCATTAACAGTTACTGTGTCGTATAGCGGTCGTGTTATGTCTCATTCCTACAACCCTTTGACTACACATGCTCAACAACCAAAATCTGTACATGGCCGGTTACTTCTTATAATTTCCAATGGCCCAGCTCGTTGTACTGTTACATAAATATATAATTTCCAACTGCCAGCTCATTGTACTGTTACAACAATATATAATTTCCAACGGCCTAGCTCGTGTACTGTTACATCAATATATAATTTCCAACTGCCAGCTCATTGTACTGTTACAACAATATATAATTTCCAACGGCCTAGCTCGTGTACTGTTACATCAATATATAATTTCCAACGGCCTAGCGCGCTGTACTGTTACATCAACAATGGCACCCAGTACCAACAATACTTTGTAATTTCCAATGGCCTGACGCCTTGTACTATTACATCAACAATGGCACCCAGTACCAACAATACTTTGTAATTTCCAACGGCCTGACGCCTTGTACTATTACATCAACAATGGCACCCAGTACCAACAATACTTTGTAATTTCCAACGGCCTGACGCCTTGTACTATTACATCAACAATGGCACCCAGTACCAACAATACTTTGTAATTTCCAACGGCCTGACGCCTTGTACTATTACATCAACAATGGCACCCAGTACCAACAATACTTTGTAATTTCCAACGGCCTGACGCCTTGTACTATTACATCAGCAAATCCAGCACCATGAACTAGAACAGCTAAATTCATTAATGTCAGCTGTGATCGCTAGCTCACCTTGTATCGTAATCCAGGGCTTCAGATTATCGGCGGCTGCAACCGTCCGACCTCTCTTTCGACCTTCTCTCAGATCCTCAACTTCGTACCGATCGTTAATCAGGACCTTGTGAATCCGGAATGGTCCCTTGAACTTTGGGTGCAGTTTCCTGCTACTCCCGGTGGCAGGGTCACTCGTGATCCGTACCAGGACCAGGTCGCCCTTTTTATACAGTTTGGCATCTCGGCGCGTCTTGTCGTACCGCACCTTCTGCTCCTGCTGCTTCAGGTCGATGTGCATTTTCATGTCATCACGCAATTCCGCCAAGTCCAATCGATGTACGACATCCTGGATTTCCGTTAGGAAACGGGCCTCCGCCATGCCCCTTGTCTCACAACCAATGAGAGCCTTCATCGGGTTAGTGTTAATGCCCTTATTATGCATCGTGTTCAACGCACTTTGGATTGACTTTACTACCAAATCCCAATCAGCTGGGTCCTGTCCTGCCGTAGTGGCGGCCAGTGCCTGTACAATAGTCTTATTGTACCTCTCGCATTGCCCATTGGCCCTTGGAGTGGCTACCGCGTTTAACACATGTTTGACGCCATATGTATTGCAGAACGTCCGGAATGACTGGGACGTGAATGCGGTCCCCCGATCGCTGATTATCCTGGAAGGAACTCCAAATAGATAAAACAGATTAGTCAAAATCTTTACAACGTATTGCGTCTTCTGACTCTTTACTGCCTCAATGACAGTGAACTTCGTGAATGCGTCTACTATTACCAACAGGAATTTGTGATGTCTCCGACTGGTTTCGAATGGTCCCACATGATCAAGATGTAACGTGTGAAAAGGTATTGGTATCTTTTCAATGATGTTTAGCTTACACTGCTTTTTGCCGGCAGGCTGCTTATAATAAGCACAATTTAGACAAGCCTTGACGTACTTTGCTACGAACCGTCTCATACCGGCAAACCAATAGTTCCTTTGGATACGCTCCAACGTCTTCTCGGCCCCCATGTGGCCAGCGTCATCGTGGCACAGCCTGCAGACCTGCATACGTGCCATTCGTGGTACCACCCACGTTTTACCGCGATCTCCCAGACATCGATACAGCTTGCCATCCTGCAGCACGTATTCGTCGAAGTAATGCTTAGCTTCGCCTATTGGTTTTCCCTCCATCAATATAGTTCGAATGCGTGCCAGTTGCTCGTCCTGCAGCTGAGCAGCCAGTATCCAGTCACCTTCGGTAATGTCGACTTGCATGACTTCCAGCGTCAATGGCATCGGATTTCGGCTGAGTGCATCAGCATGCGCCATCCTCGTTCCAGCACGGTACTCAATCTCAAAGGTGTATTCTTGCACCTCCAACCACCATCTGGCTATCCTCGGCAACAGATCTCGCTTCGCAAATGTCGCCCGTACAGCATTACAATCGGTTACAACCTTGAATTGTACCCCCAGTACATACACCCTAAAATATCGCAACGCCAATACGACCGCCATCGTTTCCAGCTCATACGAATGGTAATGGCGCTGGTCCGCCGTTGTCTGTCTACTGAAGTAGGCTATCGCCACCATCTTATTATCTATTAATTGTAACAGAACTGCGCCCACACCGATGGCGCTCGCATCAGTGTGTACTTCCGTCGGCTTATCTGGATCGAAAATTGTTAACACCGGTCGCGTGGTCAATTTTTCTTTAATCGCATCGAACGCTTCCTTCTGTTCTTTCGCCCATACCCATGGTTCGTTCTTTCTCGTCAGTCTCGTTAACGGTTCCGCCATTGTCGCAAAACTAGCAATGAACCGCCTGAAATAACTCGCCAGTCCTATGAACTGTCGTACCTGTTTGACGCATCGAGGTGCTTCCATGCATAGCACCGCCTCAATTTTCCGACGTCCAGGTCGAACTCCTCGACTATTAATCTCTCTACCTAAATATTCTATAGACTCCGCAAAGAACGAACATTTCTTTAACTTAAGAGTTAAGTGATGAGCTCGGAATACTTCCAGTACTCGGCGCAACCGACTCATACCCTCTTCTATAGTCTTGGACGGTATAATTACATCATCCAAATACGGAAATGCTACTTCGTCTTTCAATACTTTATCCATCAATTCCTAAAAAGCTTCGGGCGCATTTGTTGGACCAAATGGCATCCGCAACCACTCATAGTGACTATCTGGCGTTATAAAAGCCGTTTTTTTTTCGATTGAGTCGTCCGCCATCGGTACCTGGTAGTATCCCGACGCTAAATCCAATCCCGTGAAATAACAACTACCGCCCAATTGATCTATTCGATCTTCGATCCGCTGCATAGGATACGGCTTTTTAATCGTAATTGCATTCAATTTCCGAAAGTCAATGCACATACGATATTCTCCATTGCTCTTCTTCACGAGCACGACCGGACTTGCGTATGGTGAATTTGATTCCCGAATTATGTTGTTTGCTAACAATTCGTCAACTATTTTTCTCAATACTCGTTTCTCAAATTCAGCTAGCCGATACGGACGATATACTACAGGTACATCCGATGTACATTGTATCCTAAACGAGATAGTATTCGTCTTACCTAAATCCTTCATTGAGGATGACACGCAATCCTCGAATTCTCGAATTAAATCGACACATTGTCGTCGCGCCGCTTTGCCAATGGGGCCCACACGTATCGAACCTTCCATTGCCACATCTAAGAAGCTCACACCGACTATATTTTCCGGTAATTGTTTAAATAACAATTCCTTTCCGCGTTTGATCGTTACTACGTGTTCCTGTTCCAGAAAATCGCGACCGACAATAATATCATACGTCAGACAATCATTCGGTACAACGATTGCGTTGACATACGCTTTCGCATCCATTATTTTAATTTCGCATCGAACTGACCGATCGCTGGTCGCGGTTTGTCCCGCGAAACCTCGCAATACAATATTAGGCCTCGTTACAGCAGGCATTTTATATTTCTCTACAATTGCACTACGCACCAGGGTACAACCGCTCCCTGAGTCGATCAGTCCGTTTACATGATGTCCGTTAATCGTCAATTTCCGTTCGTACAAATTCGATTCCGGTCTGTTTTCGTCTACGATATTTACACGTTTTTCCTGCGGGCACTTGTTGACAAGATGCCCTCATCGTTTACACTTCTCGCATTTCACTCGCGGTTCGCTACATTCTCTCGCGAAGTGACCTTCTTTTCCGCAATTAAAACATTCCCGCGGCTTAGCATGCACATTCTCAACAGCCTTATCTGTTGATTTCGGATCGTCCTTATCAACATCCTTATCAACGTCCCGCCACTTACTCGATCGTCGCTGTCTCGAATATCGATCCTTCCGATCGCTTCCCTTTTTCCCTGTCGGCGTAACTTTATCGCTTTTTGGCGGTAACTCACTGAGGGATGTCATATACGCGTATAATTCGTTCGCGTCGCTAATCTGCGCGGAACGTACCGCTCTCGAAACATTTGCATCCGTTATTCCCCCAATTACTGCGTCGATCATATATTTGTCCGGTATTTTAATATCTAAACTACGTAATTTGCGCAATTTTTGGAAGCAGTAATCTCCCAGCGTCTGACCGGGAAGAGACTCGTAATTCGCGGCTTCCTTGAACAACTTTTGAAACGGAATAGACTTACGAAATTGTTGCGTTAACTCTTTTTTTGTGTTTCGCCACGTGACGGCCAGTCGCGGCCGGGCGTCATACCATTGCCTGGCATGCCCCTTCAATCGGCTCGGTATAAGCCTCATAACCGATCGATCATCCCAATCGTATTGTTCCGCCAAGTCGTCCACATGCTCGATCCATTTTTCTATCGTAAGCTCATCCTTTGCTGGGTCGAACGTCGGGATCATCGCCTCGTCTCCTCGCTGGATGCACGAGCGACGCCCCTGTGACCGACGATCTAACCTTTCCACGAGGCGCTCGAGCCTCACTACTCGCTCGTCGGTATCGTTGCTTCCGTCATCTCTTGACGAATTCACCGAGGACGAACGACGCCTCTTATTTCCTCGCGCTTCGTCTTCCGAGTCACGACTCGAATTTCTTCTTCGCACCCCATTTTCCGAATCGCGACGCGACTTCCTTCCTCGCGCCTCTTTTCCCGACTCGCGATGCGACTTATGGCGGCCCATTGTTCTACCGTCCGATTTCGTCAGAATTCCCGAACTTCTACTTCGGCACGTGTGTGAATCCCGCTTCTGATATGTACGCTATTCGATAGATACGGAACTGAAATTTACTTTAATTCCCACGTGAAGACGACAATAATACTTCTAATAACTCTACGCCCTTTTATCTCGGGACCGATCGCTATAATATATGTTGTTCGTGCGTCGTTACGTAACGCCAACAAGACTCTGCCCGGCACTGTCGTCCCCGCTCGTCATCCTGAGTATATTGGCGGGAGCGCTGATTGGTCGAAGCTCGAGCCCGACCATTGGTTACGGCGCATCGGTAGTGACGTCATCTTAGTAACCCGGCGGAAGGCCCGTATTCGCCGCGGGTCCTTGAAATATCGCTTACATTTGTATCTGTGGGGCTCGATTCTTGAATTCATTTGCAAGAGACGTATGCGCAAATATTGATCTTAGAAAAGTTGCAAGTCGGTTGACTATCGCATAATTTTTAACCAATCAACTTGCAATGTTTTTTTAAGAGCAGAATTTTCGCATACATTTCTCATGCGAATGAATTCAAGAATCAAACCCCTGATCAATTTTCTTATCAATTAGCTTATCAATTCTGGTATCAATAATATTTCTTTTTATTTATTTATTTTATTACTTTACAGAGAGAGATAACGAAAATATTTTTCGCATGTGGACATTTATGCATTTGCAATAATTGCAAGGAACATTTGGAAGACCGCATTTGCCCACTTTGTCGGAAAGAATATACAACATGTATTCGTGTTATATCTACATAGACCGAAAAAGCAGCGAGTCCACGATTGCTTGTCCTCTCTAACTTACTCGTCAATGCGATACACGGCGACCTGGGGATGCCGTTTCTGTTAGTAAAGCGGCGGCTTCTCCCGGCTGTCATTCCCGTTGCGTCGCCGACCACAATCGATCTCCCAATTGGATCAATAATCAGCGTCGTCCAACGCTAATAATCGCGCAAGGACTAAAGGGAAACCGGGGCGAGTTTTTTTTATCGAGTGTCTTGCCGATGTCTTGCGATTTTCTTCACGACTTCACTTTTAACCCTCCCGCGTATGATACTTTGTAGGAGTTTTTCTACACGACACACGGATTTCTTATAGCTTGCGGATACGAGACTAAGAGACTTGGAATTTACAATTTCTCGTGCCTTTTCGAGGAGAGGAGCGATCGGCTTTCGGAAATGATTGAACAATCGATCGACCGGCGGGGAGAAAAGGGCTGCAAACGTTTAGTTTTTTTTTTACTTTTTTTCGTTTACACGCGTCTATATATTATGTGCATTGTATTTTTTTGTGTTTCTTCTCTTTGTGCGAGTATACTGTTTCACCGAGTGTATTGTACAAGCGTTATCGCTCGTCGAGTGTAGGCCCATAGACTAATTTTTAATCGATTAGTATGGATCTTTTCGCCTGTAATTTACTATTATTACTGATACTATTACTATTATTACTACTATTAATACTACGACTACTTTTTTTCCTACGATGACGTTGATTGAACGGTAAAAAAAATTAAAATTTTTAGTTAACCTAGCGGTTAGGATAAATATAGGAATTGTTTAGCAAAGTATGCAATTTGAAATACATCCAGATTAATATTGTCTATCTGTACGATAAATGTGAACGCTACTCCGTAACTATATTGCGTGTATATAATACCTTTTAGCGGATATCGCATAACACATGACCACCTAGCTGACGTACCACGCTAGAATAAGATAAAACCTCGCCCTTCGTACGTTTCGTCGTTTATATTTAATTCACGGCATCTCATTTCGATGGCGCGTATTTGTTTTTTTTTTTTATGTACTATCGACATTCTCACCAATTTTTTTTCCCTTAGTACGCAGAGATATAAGGACTGTATTAATTTTTTGGGGAACTGTAGAAAAGGGACACGTTTAGCGGAGCAATTATTTCCGAAACGTACGAGGGACGTTTTATAGGATATACGATTCTATCTTGGGCATTTAACATTCGCGATGAAAATGTGATCCCGGCGTTTCTGAAGTCGCGGATCTTGAAGGTAATGTACAAAGCTCGATGTCGACATTCATGCGAGGATGCACGAGAACCTAAAAAGAAGAGACAAATTCACCCTCGTTTCCATCTTTCGTATTTTTTCTACGATTCTCTCCCCAACGGTACAGAACTATATTAAACTCACGGCATTTATATCTTCACGGGACAGGACTTGTCGCCAAATAGAGACGATCGTATCTTCTGTATTTTATCGCGTTAGATTCTGCAGTAACAGAATCTACTAGGTATTACGAGCGTGCTATCTTTATTACTCAGGCTCGATGCGTTGTCAAGTCAAATGGAAAAAAGTCGCCGAAAAGATTTTTTAAAAATACGAAAATGGACACGACGTTCGATGAATAACAACAAACTGAATTTTTTCCACGCGAGTCCGATATGTACGTCTCGTTTTCCCGCATACGTCTGTAACGATGCACCCCCACACATGCATCATTCCCGGCGAAGAACTGCCGGATGCCGCCCGACAATCTCCATCAGGCGAGGAAAGGGCGCGGTGCGCCCACCTTATTTTTAAACGACTTAACTCCGATCGTGTGCGCGGCACTCCGCCGCACCGACATCTTCCCGGGTCTCCGACAGAAACCGAGGGGAGCCGAGCGCCTCCGAGCGCGAGCACGCTTACCGCCACGCCGATTCCGCTCCGCTCCGCCGGCGGCGCGGCTCACGCGGGAATCGGCCTCCCCTCCCTAGCGTACCACCCGGGCGAGTATAAAATACCGGCGCCGCGACAGGTAGACACTCCGATCCGAGTCTAGCTACCTGTGCTCCGCTACTCTCGGAGACAAGTACCTTTCCGCTTCCTAGGCCAGCTTACGAAACGGGGTACAGCGTTCTGTGCCTCGTTCGAGAGTTCTCGAGCGCTGACCGCCTTCCTACCCGGAACACCCCGTCTGCCACGGTAACCAGGGGTCGAGCGTGCTCGGCCTCTCGACAAGAGTTCTTGCCGCCGGAACAGTCGGACCTCCTCGTCAACCGATCGACCAGCCTAGCCCCTGGCCGTTCGTTTTCCTTCCCACCGCGCCGCGTAATTAACACCGGATCGTATCACGAGAAAGAAACCGCGCCGGATAACATACACGCGCCCGCGCCGCGAATCTCGCGCCGCGGGCCGACCAGCCATTGGCCGGCTTAAAGGCCCGTTCGCACGCGTACCGCATCGCGCCGGTACGGACCACCTGATTCGCGTCCGCCGCATACACCGAATGCGTTGTAATTATCGCGGCCGTCTTATAGCATATAATCCGCCCGCGTCCGCCGCATAAACCGAATGTGTTCCCGTAATTTGCAATTATTGCGACCGTCTTATAGAATATAATCGCCCGCGTCCGCCGCATAAACCGAATGCGTTTCTGTACTTTGTAATTACCGCGACCGTCGTCTAGATTATAAACCGCCCGCGTTAGCCGCATGGTCCGCATGCATCTCCGTTGTAACTATCGCGACAGTCTGTTGTAATTGAACCATCGTAATAAACCACGTTCCATATCAGAACTGCCTTCTGTCTCTGGGCCTACCATCGAACTCCTGGTCCGGCGAGCTAGTCCGCGTTCGATATAAACAGCCAAAAGGCAGGCCGTTATATGTGCCTCCGATCGTCATACAGCCGCCGGGATCGCTCCTCGCGCCGACAACGACCGGCCCGCTGTCGGCTCCGGCAACACCGTACGAAGTTTTTTTTCCGGCGGTAAGCGATCGCCCGGCCGGATTCCCCGGTCAAGTCGTGGATCAAATAAGAAAATGGGGGTGCCATTTTGATGGCAAAGATCCCGTCGCGTTTCTCGAGCGGCTAGAAGAACTTAAAGACGCGTACCAGATTTCCGGCGCGCAAATACTGGCGGGGCTTCCGGAGTTACTTAAGGGCGACGCGCTTCTTTGATACCGGAATAACCGGCACACATGGCAGGGCTGGGAGGACTTCCACGCCGATTTCCGCGAGTATTACCTCCCGCGACGATACCGCGCTCAACTCATTCGCGAAATACAGACGCGAATGCAGCGACCGGACGAACCGTACCGCAAATTTGCCACCGAAATGCTCACCATGATGCGCCGAGCGACCGGGTTCACAGAGGAAGACCGGCTCGACGCGCTCTACGATAACATGCACCCGCGGTACCAGCTCTACCTCCGACGCGATTCCGTCACCCGGACGCGCGAGATCCTGCGCCAGGCGGAGGAGTTCGAGCGCATAAAAGAGCGGACTCGCGCGCGACAGCCTGCCGCCCCGCAACCCGCGCTCGCCGCTACCGCATACGACCGACACGAGTGTTGCTGGCGCTGTAAACAGCGCATGCACACTCGTTTTGATTGCCGCCGGCCACCCAAACGGTTTTGCTCACAATGTGGGCGGGACGGCGTGTTTACGCGTGATTGTCACCCGCCGTCGAGAAATGCCGCGCGGGCCGGGGAAGAGGCGGCCGCCCCCCGGTCCTCCGCATAACGTACAAACCGCGTCCGCACCTGAGCGTCCGCGTAGCGGACCAAACGTTCGACGCTCTCTTAGACACCGGGTCCGAAGCCTCCTTCGTGAACGCGAGCACCGCGGAAACGTTGGCGGCAAACTTCACAATCACGACAATTACCGGGCGGGTATATCTCGCCGATGGGACGCGCGCGGACATCCCAAGTTTAATTACGTTCCCCGTGACCGTACAAGGACGCATGTTTTGGCACCGGTTCCAAATCATGCCCAAGCTAGACTGCGACATGTTGATAGGCGTAGACCTGTGGGGCAAAATGGATTTCGCCATTCCGCCCCCGCCGCCGCCCAGCGCCGACACGATAACAGCCACCGTCGGGGGCATTCACGAGGAGGATGCGGCGACCGAGGAGGACCGCCTCCGCCGTTTTCTGGCAGACGAACTCGCGAAGTTCGAAGGGGTGCAGGGCCCCACGGACCGCGGGGAACATATAATCCGCGTAAAAACCGACCGCCCGGTTAAGCAGAGGTATCGACCGCGGAACCCGGCGATGCAGGCGATCATAGACGCAGAAGTCGAAAAAATGCTGCAGGACGGCATCATCGAGCCGTCGCACAGCGCCTGAAGCTCGCCGATCGTGATCGCACGAAAAAAAGACGGCAAACCGCGTTTTTGCATTGATTTCCGCTGGGTTAACGAGCTTACCGAAAAAGACGCGTATCCACTACCGCAAATCACCGCGACGCTAGATAGATTACGGGGGGCTCGGTACCTGTCAACCCTCGATCTAAAAAACGGGTACTGGCAGGTGCCCCTCGCGCCGGAGAGCCGACCCGTAACCGCGTTTACGGTCCTCGGCAAAGGGCTGATGCAATTCCGGGTTATGCCGTTCGGCTTGCATTCGGCCCCGGCGACTTTTCAGCGCTTGCTCGACTCGATCCTCGGTCCCGAATTATGGCCGCACGTGTTCGTATACTTGGACGACATCGTGATCGCCACTGAAACGTTCGAGGAGCACCTACGCGTTATGCGCGAAGTTTTCCGCCGACTCCGAGCCGCGAAGCTAAAGATTAACCCGGAAAAATGCCGTTTCTGTACCGACCGTATAAAGTATCTCGGCCACATCGTCGACCGCGACGGCATCCGCACCGACCCGGACAAGGTTAGCGCCGTCACGAACTGGCCCGTGCCCCAGAACGTACGACACATCCGACAATTTTTAGGACTCGCGAGCTGGTACCGCCGGTTCATTAAAGACTTCGCCACCCTCGCCGCGCCGCTCACCGCGCTGACACGCAAGCAGGCCCGATGGGCCTGGGGGGAGGCCGAGCAGAACGCGTTCGACACACTCAAACGCACGCTGACCACCGCGCCGGTCCTCGCCTGCCCGGACTTTACGCGGCAATTTCACTTTCAGACGGACGCCAGCACCACGGGTCTGGGAGCCGTACTCACGCAGTACTTTCCGGAGGGCGAGCGTGTCATCGCGTACGCTAGCCGCACATTGAATCACGCCGAGCGAAACTATAGCGCTACCGAACTGGAGTGTTTGGAAGTCGTATGGGGAATTAGGCGGATGCGCGATTACCTCGAGGGGTACCGGTTCACGGTGATCACGGATCACCAATCGTTAAAGTGGCTACAGAAACTAGAGTCGCCGTCCGGCCGATTAGGACGTTGGTCCTTTGAATTGCAGCAGTACGACTTCGACGTTAAATACCGTAAAGGGACACTGAACAAGGTGGCGGACGCGCTGTCGAGGCAATCCGAGCTCCTCAGCGTCACCGCCCCGAAGTGCCCATGGTATACGCGCATGTGGCATGCAGCCGAAACCGCGCCACACGAGGCGCCCGATTTCCGAATAGACCAGGGCCGACTGTGGAAGCACGTGCTCCTCAGTCTCGATTTTAAAGATACACCGGCAGACGAACAGTGGAAAGAGTGCGTGCCGAAGGACCAACGCCCCGAGATTCTCGCGCGTTACCACGACGCCCCGACCGCCGGCCACTTGGGGATCGTCAAAACGATCGCGCGAATCGCGCAACGATTTTACTGGCCCGGCATGTTCCGCGATATCGCACGGTACGTCCGCGAATGCGCGACCTGTCTCGCGCATAAGGTTGCGCAGGAAAAACCAGCCGGCCAACTGCATCCGACCGCCCTCAAACGACCATGGCAACAGGTCACCATCGACCTCGTCGGTCCGTTGCCACGATCCGCCGCCGGGCACATATGGTTGCTCAATATGCAAGACCGTTTTACGAAATGGGTCGAGCTCCGCCCGCTACGACGCGCCACCGCGCCCGCGATTGTAAAGCATATTACCGAAACCATTATCCTCCGACACGGCTGTCCGGAGGAGATTCTTTCGGACAATGGTACGCAACTAAAGTCAAAACAACTCGCGCAACTACTAAACGAGTGCGGTATCCGACAACGTTTCACGCCGGCATACGCACCCCACTGCAACCCCGTAGAAAGAACTAATCGCGTCATTAAAACGATGATCGCGCAGTACGCCAAGAAACATAAAACGTGGGACGAGCACCTGCCAGAACTCCAGTTCGCGTATAACACCGCAACGCACGACGCGACCGGTTAAACACCCGCGTTTTTAAATCACGGCCGCGAATTACGCCGCCCCGGGGAAAATGGCCTACCGTCCGCGGCCGGCCCGGCCACCCCGGTACACCGTCGTTTGAACAAGGCGTACGAGCTCGTGCGCGTTCAATTAGCCCGCGCCTTCCAACGCCAGGAGAAACATTACAATCTCCACCGCCGGGACTGGCGACCGCGAATCGGGGAATGGGTGTGGAAGCGCGACTGGCCCCTGTCTAACAAAGAAGCCGCATTCAACGCGAAGCTCGCTCCAAAATTTAGCGGTCCGCTCGAAGTTCGTCGCATCATCTCGCCAGTAATAGTCGACCTCCGTAGCCGCCAGGGAAAATGGTACCGTCACGTGCATGTACAGGATCTCAAACGCGCGCCCACCGATACGACACCCGTCGTACACGATCCCGACCTGGAAAGGGAACCCGCCGACGAAACCGCCGCCGCGACCGTACGTTACGAATCCACGCCGACGACGCGCGCTGAAACGGTTAGCGCCGACAAAAATATTATTGTCAGGTACCGTGAATATTATTGTCAACGTGTAAGATCACCGTGGAATATTATTGTCACGCCGAACAAAATAAAGATGGTACGACCTTCCCCCCCGGATAAGCCAGGAAACCCGGCGACGATAGGAAGCGAGCGAACAACGCGGCCACCGATCTGTCAGATCAACTGTCACCATGACGGAAGACACAGCGACGGAGCAAGCTACGGAGCGAAATATCCTGCAAGAGATCGAGGAAATCCTGAGAGAGGACCCCGAGCCGTACGATCCCGCCAACCCCGGGATCGGGCACGGGTGGGCCACGCTATACCGCGGCGATCCCGAGCCCACGCCGCCACCAACGCCGGAGAGACCCGCACCTCCACGGACGTGGCCTCGCATCGGCACCATCGTGCAGAGATCCGACGCAGCCAACAGAGCGAAACAAGCGTGGCTGATCACGCCGCCGCCACCGCTACCCCGGCGACTGCAACCGCGCAATACGGCACCGCTAAGGCCACGACCAGCCCTCAACCCGGCCCGAGTGATGGGCCCGCTGCCACCGCCGCCGATGCCGATCATCGTCGCGCCCGGGATTACCGTGGACGTGCCACATTTCGCACGCCACGTCTCCCGCGAATACAAAGCCCGACTCGGAAATAGGCGCTGGCACATCCGATTTAATGGAGATGGGTCAATTCGATGGATTAAGGAGAAATCCCAGGGCACCACGGGGTAGGTCCAGCCAAGGTCAGCCGACTACCCCGACCGGCCATCAACGCCTGCCTCAAAGTTCAGGCATACTAAGGGGGGGGTGATGTAACGATGCACCCCCACACATGCATCATTCCCGGCGAAGAACTGCCGGATGCCGCCCGACGATCTCCATCAGGCGAGGAAAGGGCGCGGTGCGCCCACCTTATTTTTAAACGACTTAACTCCGATCGTGTGCGCGGCACTCCGCCGCACCGACATCTTCCCGGGTCTCCGACAGAAACCGAGGGGAGCCGAGCGCCTCCGAGCGCGAGCACGCTTACCGCCACGCCGATTCCGCTCCGCTCCGCCGGCGGCGCGGCTCACGCGGGAATCGGCCTCCCCTCCCTAGCGTACCACCCGGGCGAGTATAAAATACCGGCGCCGCGACAGGTAGACACTCCGATCCGAGTCTAGCTACCTGTGCTCCGCTACCCTCGGAGACGAGTACCTTTCCGCTTCCTAGGCCAGCTTACGAAACGGGGTACAGCGTTCTGTGCCTCGTTCGAGAATTCTCGAGCGCGGACCGCCTTCCTACCCGGAACACCCCGTCTGCCACGGTAACCAGGGGTCGAGCGTGCTCGGCCTCTCGACAAGGGTTCTTGCCGCCGGAACAGTCGGACCTCCTCGTCAACCGATCGACCAGCCTAGCCCCTGGCCGTTCGTTTTCCTTCCCACCGCGCCGCGTAATTAACACCGGATCGTATCGCGAGAAAGAAACCGCGCCGGATAACATACACGCGCCCGCGCCGCGAATCTCGCGCCGCGGGCCGATCAGCCATTGGCCGGCTTAAAGACCCGTTCGCACGCGTACCGCATCGCGCCGGTACGGACCACCTGATTCGCGTCCGCCGCATACACCGAATGCGTTGTAATTATCGCGGCCGTCTTATAGCATATAATCCGCCCGCGTCCGCCGCATAAACCGAATGTGTTCCCGTAATTTGCAATTATCGCGACCGTCTTATAGAATATAATCCGCCCGCGTCCGCCGCATAAACCGAATGCGTTTCCGTACTTTGTAATTACCGCGACCGTCGTCTAGATTATAAACCGCCCGCGTTAGCCGCATGGTCCGCTTGCATCTCCGTTGTAACTATCGCGACAGTCTGTTGTAATTGAACCACCGTAATAAACCACGTTCCATATCAGAACTGCCTTCTGTCTCTGGGCCTACCATCGAACTCCTGGTCGGCGAGCTAGTCCGCGTTCGATATAAACAGCCAAAAGGCAGGCCGTTACACGTCTGAGTCTTAATAGTTTCGAAAATGTCGGAAAGAATATACAACATGTATTCGTGTTATATCTACATAAAACGACATATCCTTACAGAACTTGAAACATATAAGTAATTTTTTTGTTTCTTATACCTTGCACTTTTCTTTTGTATATTACTTATATCAATTTTTTTTTTAGATTAAATAGTTTTAGAGATATTTTTACCTCAAAAAAGAAAATTGGATCTTTTTGAAAGAAGTTTTTTAAACTTTTAAACATACGATTGGATATGTACCAAAAGAATACGTATCCCTTATTTTCATCTGAGAAAACGACATATTGAAAGCTCATCAAAATCGGATAAGGAGCACTTCGGACTTTTTCCATATTAACTTAATTCATAAAGAGTAATAATTATGTAATTTTTCAACAACTATATCTACATAAAAATAGAACAGTTTTAAAGCTTTTGATACTTAATCAGCCATATTGAAAATCGTGACGTCAGAGGCGAGAAATAATACATGGAGAATTCTTGCGTGCTATTTTTTAACGAAGATATTTGATTAGAAAAAAAAACACTTCAGATCGTTTTAACACACTTTTAAAATAGTCCGAAAACTAACCTTTTTTGTTGACAATCAATCAACAGCTGAAAAATGACTGTAATATGAAACCTAGCTTGCAGATGCACAATCACTTGATCGCATCATGACACTTCGCACCAAGTCCCATATACTTATTTAACCACCCTATTATTAACTTATAACAGAAAAGATTAGTTTCGGACTATTTTAGAAGTGTGCTAAAGCGACCTGGAGTGTTTTTTTAAATCCAAATATTTTTTTTATGTAGAAATGGCACGCAAAATTCTCAGCGTGTTATTTCTCGCGTCTGACGTCACGATTCCAATATGGCTGCTGTGAGTATCCCGAAACCTTAAGCTGAATGCAATACAAAAGTACAGGCAACAGGAACAGGGAATAACACAGGCAATTGGATTTTCAACCTAGCGCTAACCTTCGGAAGCGCGTGTATCAATGCTACAGCATTGACTACGTTTACACGGCCCGATTTACGCCGAATTAAGTTATATCATCGATATTCAAACTTCGCTGTAAATCGAGCCGTTATCACTTGGTGTAAACGTCGTCATTATTTCCATCGTCTTCTACAATACAAAAAGCTAAAGCATTGCAATATTCCAATACGGCCGTGTGTGCAATACGACCGTGTGTGCAATACGGCCGTGTGTGCACACGGCCGTGTGTGCAATACGGTCGTGTGTGCAATACGGTCGTGTGTGCAACACGGCTGTGTGTGTAATACGGTCGTGTGTGCAACACGGCCGTGTGTACAATACGGTCGTGTGTGCAATACGGTCGTGTGTGCAACACGGCCGTGTGTGCAATACAACCGTGTGTGCAATACGGCTGTGTGTGCAACACGGACGTGTGTGCAATACGGCCGTGTGTGTAATACGGCCATGTGTGCAATATGGTCGTGTGCGCAATGCGCTGTGTGCAATACGGTCGTGTGTGCAATAACAGCTATGTGTGCAATGCGCTGTGTGCAATACGGTCGTGTGTGCAATGCGCTGTGAGCAATACAGTCGTGTGTGCAATGCGCTGTGTGCAATACAGCCATGTGTGCAATGCGCTGTGTGCAATACGGTCGTGTGTGCAATGCGCTGTGAGCAATACGGTCGTGTGTGCAATGCGCTGTGTGCAATACAGCCATGTGTGCAATGCGCTGCGTGCAATACGCTGTATGCAATACAGCCGTTTTTACAGTGCACTGTGTACAATACGGTCGTGTGTGCAATAACAGCCATGTGTGCAATGCGCTGTGTGCAATACGGTTGTGTGTGCAATGCGCTGTGTGCAATACGGTCGTGTGCGCAATGCGTTGTGTGCAATACGGTCGTGTGTGCAATGCGCTGTGCGCAATATGATCGTGTAGACAAAGAAATATGTGCGCAATAATGCCTGTAGGCAATCGTTCTGTAGGCAGATTGAAATGTGTGCTATTGGGATTGTGTGCAATAAGTGTGTGCAATCGAACCTGTAGGCAATCGTTTTGTAGGCAAACGGGACCCTCCCATCGCGTTCCATTTAAAACAGAAAATTTATTTTGTCGACTATATAAAAAGAGTTTATTTTGTTAAAAATAATTCTTGTAACTTTGAAAATATATATCATACTTGCCATATGTGTTTTTTATAACAGCATTTTCTCTATCGTTTCATTATCTCTATCTTTCCTTATCTTTTATACCAAGTGTTAGAATACATCTACGTTAAATACAAACACTTTCTTTACTTCCATACTGTAAATTAAAAACATTAGAAATTAGAATTTCGTACACAAGTAATTTTAGTACAAATGTTGTCAACAATAATATGTACCATTACCAGCTGCTAAACATACTACAATAAAAGTTAGCAAACAGCAAATAATGTTCACATTTGAAATTGGAGTCCACACTGTAAATGCATGCCTTTATAGTATGCCTGTGCATTGCGTAGATACAGAGATACGTCATTTCTGACAGTAAAATAATTTTTTGTTGCGCCACTGAAAGAAAAGGGAGCTAAATCTCTATTAAATAATTGCTAAAACATTGCTGTAAATCAATAAACTGCAATCTCAGATTATTAATAAGTAACACTAGTGTATCTTATTATGTATAAAGAAGAATTAACTTTAAATTATTAAGATAAACAACTGATCTTTTATTTGACAAAAGTATACTCATTTAACGCCACTTTGACTAAAAGAAAAAAATATTTCGACATTTTATATACTGTTCAAGACTGTAAAAGCAATAATAAAGCACTCCAATGAGAGGACGGCTTGAGGTTAGGAAATATGTCAATCGACTTCATACTTGAAGTACGTACACGATATTACAGTATAATACATATCTTTATATAGATTTGTAGCTCTGACTACCGCTTAATGTGCTATCCGTAAATAATTTATCTCAACATCTCAAGTACTCGCAACTCGTAAAGAGTCACGGTCGGTCTCGCTCCGCGCATACTCTTGATATAAATACATAATACGATGACAAATTTTTTAACCTCGCGTAATGCTATAGTTTTTTAGTTTATTATTGTTTTAACAATCTCGAACATATACATAAACTTTCGTATTTTATTTCCAAACGTGACCGTGTCCAAACGGCACCGTGTCCGATCAATACCGTGTCCGATCGGCACCGTGTCCGATCAGCACCGTGTCCGATCGGCACCGTGTCCGATCGGCACCGTGTCCCGTGTCCGAACGGCACCGTGTCCGATCGGCACCGTGTCCGATCGGCACCGTGTGCAATCGGCACCGTGTGCAATCGCCACTGTGTGCAATCGGCACCGTGTGCAAACGCCACCGTGTGCAAACGCCACCGTGTGCAATCGACACCGTGTGCAAACGCCACCGTGTGCAATCGGCACCGTGTGCAATCGCCACCGTGTGCAATTGGCACCGTGTGCAAACGCCACCGTGTGCAATCGACACCGAGTGCAATCGGCACCGTGTGTAATCGGCACCGTGTGCAATCGGCACCGTGTGCAATCGGAACCGTGTGCAATCGGGACCGTGTGCAATCGGCACCGTGTGCAATTGGCACCGTGTGCAAGCGCCACCGTGTGCAATCGGCACCGTGTGCAATCGGCACCGTGTGCAATCGGCACCGTGTGCAAACGCCACCGGGTGCAATCGACACCAAGTGCAATCGGCACCGTATGCAATCGGCACCGTGTGCAATCGGCACCGTGTGCAATCGGGACCGTGTGCAATCGGCACCATGTGCAATCGGGACCGTGTGCAATCGGCACCGTGTGCAATCGACACCGTGTCCGAATGCAACTAAATGTATCCGATAGTAACCGTGTCCGATCAACACCGTGTCCGAATGCAACTAAATGTGTCCGATAGTAACTGTGTCCGATCGGGATTGTGTCCAATCGGCACCGTGTCCAATCGGCACCGTGTCCGATCGGCACTGTGTCGGAACGGCACCGTGTCCGAACGGCACCGTGTCCGAACGGCACCGTGTCCGAACGGCACCGTGTCCGAACGGCACCGTGTCCGAACGGCACCGTGTCCGATCGACATCGTGTCCGATAGTAACTGTGTCCAATCGGGATTGTGTCCGATCGGCACCGTGTCCGAACGGCACCGTGTCCGATCGACATCGTGTCCGATAGTAACTGTGTCCAATCGGCACCGTGTCCGAACAGCACCGTGTCCGATCGGGAAATATTGTTGTGTCCGATTTGTAATGTGCGCAATCGGGACTCACTCGGCGACGAGCGATAACCGACCATCGGCCGGCGAAGCGAACGCGTAAAGGACGAAATCACGATCCACGTAAAGGTGGTCACCGGAAAGACGAGATCCGATTACCTGGACGACCGATCGAAACGGGATTAACATAGTGGACGACGAATAAGTCGATTCGAGTCAAAATAAAGCGAATAAAACGACTGCAAAGGGTACTTCCCGATACCACGCGTATATGAGGCAGCGAGCCGTAAATGACCCAGGTGAACGGACAACGTCACGAGACCGCGCGCGAAGCGTTAGTCATAAAAAAAGAAATGTAAACGCGGGGTCCCAGTTCCAATTAAAAGATTAACGACATGATTCACATTAAAGGAAATTTAATAATTAATTAAGGGAAACGGGACACCGGGTAGATGCTCGAAGGAATATTCGAGAAGTTAAAAAAACTGGTATTCCAAGAACAATTGATCAAAGCGGTGGAATGTGAATAACAAGTCACAATGGGCCTTTTGTTCGAGGCAACACCTGTCACGATGGAACGCGGAAGAGACGTGCGGCACCTGCCACTGTAGGACAGACAGGTGCGAAACAGATGTGGAAAGGCGGATTTACGCCAGAGTGGAGAGCCATCCCGGAAGTCGGGAGCCCAAGCGGAGCCCAAGCATCGAGGATTCCGCGCCAGAGCTTCGTCGAGTACAGTCGATTCGGTCTTGAAAGTCTTGCGATTAAAACTTAGACTTTGCGTAACATAACCCGCGGTAGATGCGTTAAAATGTAAGTCAATCACGAGAAACTTGTACAACCTGAAATAGAATAAAATAGATTATATTTTATTATCTAAAAGAAATCAGAGTACTTAAATTCATTCGTGTGCGGGTAACCTACCTAAAAGATATACTTACCTGATCCTGATACTTACTTGTTGGCGATCCCAAATCCGTTCGGGGAGATCCTGAGTCGGTCCAGCGCAGATCCAGAGACACAGTCAGCGGTGCACAGCTGCAGTCCAGAAGAGGTCCGAGGTGCTTGGTCCATCGATGATCCAAGATCCAGCGGCAACGGGGCGACCTGAAACAGAAACAAGGAAAGAGGAATCAGCGAGGCGTCGAAAGGTTGGGAAAATCCTAATATCGAGCGTTATCCTTTCTCATTTTGAGGGTTAAAATCGAGTGGCGACCGTGTCGGGGACACCTAAATATAAATCGGGGGGAATATCACTCCTCCGTTTGGTTACAGTAGAAAGATTGGATTCGACGGAAAATTCGAGCGTTGTGGTGCGTGCGTGACGATATGGCGTGGGCCTGAAATCTCGGAGACGTAGCGTCTAAAAACGCACCGATAGCTTGCCTGGCGCACGGAAGGGAACAAAACCCGCATAAATAAAATGACGACCGTGACAGGACACCTAAATATAAATCGGGGGGAATATCACTTCTCCGTTCGGTTACAACCTCACCTCACCTTGCAGCCGGCGGCTGCAATTGTGACGACGAAGGATGCAGCGAAGAAGCGGCCCACGATCACGGGGGACCTCATCCTGCCGCACCCCTTGGTAAAATGCAAAAAGGGAAAGAAGGGGCGCAAGCCGGTGACAACGGCGGAGATTGACGACGACCGTGTCAGTCCTGATACGGTGCGAGCGCAATGGCTCATCATACAGGCAGCAAAGAAAGAAGCGGCAACCGTGGAGGAGCGGTTGTGGACGATGCAACGCGGAGCGAGTATTTAACTTGCAATGTACATATGATCCAAAATTTCTTAAGATTAAGGCTAAGTTCTAATAAACATGCGTAGACAAGATTATTAGCCGTATAGGTAGATATATAGTTATGATCTAGTTTGGTATTTTGATTTGCGATATACAATTGAAAGAGTTTATTTTGTTAAACATATAATGATGAGTCTTCCTTTTGTCTATTTGATTATGTATAGTTTCTTGCGTTATGTGGATTTTGAGTTATAGGGGAATAAAAGAATTTATTTAGATATATATAGTTTGGTTCAAAGAAAATTATTTTGTGTTACGAATAAAAGGTTAAGTTTATTTTATTTAATTTACGAAAGAGGTAAATTGATTTTGTTTTGAAAAACACGGATTTACCGTTGCTTAAAAACCCCGACAAAATATAAAAAAAAGTCAGGGGAAAAGATTACGCACAATTGCGCGTTGAGAAAAAAAAAAGTCATATGGACCAAAACGATTAAACGTAAATTAACTTCAGCTAGTTAACAAGATGACGCGGAGCGTAACACTGAGGCTCAAGTATAGTTTCAGAGTCGGAGAGACTCAAGTTTAACGAGCCAGCAGCCAATGCGAGTAATATCGCGGAAAAATTGTCCGGGGGAGTTGAGAACCGCGGTCGCGCAATCGACGATAAAAGCGCGTTCATAACGAGTGAAGTGGTAAACAAATAAACCGAACCACCGTGCGGATCGGGATGAAAACAACCTCGAACAAATCGCAAAAATCGTCAATAACGCAAAGCGACTAGCGACGGTCCAGCGAAGCGCGCGAAACCGAAAGCCGGCTTACCATATGTAATGGTAAGTGAACCGAGCGAGCGGACGGTGCGACCGATAAATTTACAACGCGAGGGTAATAAGAACACCCCAAAAGAGGATTACTACAGACAAATAACGTAGCGAACAGATAGGTAACGAGATCGCCTTACCATGCGACATGGTAAGGGAACCGCGCGAACAAGGTCAAACGACCGATTGACGATGCCAGAGGGCTGCGTGGGTCGCGAGAACACCGCGGACACCGGCGATCGATAGGCGCGCTGGATAAACCGCGAGATCAACTTACTAAGCGGATGATCGAGTGGTAAACAATCCGAGCGAGCGGGGGGCCGAGCCGGCGAACAGACCATGCGAGCGCGCAATAGTTGGCGGGACTAACGCAGGCGGACGGATGAGCGGCGTGCCGAACGCGCGGAATACAAGATCGGGATACCACGGAGGCGCGGTAACGGCCGGAGGCCAACCAGCCCACCGAACGGCGAACGAAGACCGGAGGCGCACCCAGGGCGTAACCAGGGGCGGGCCACGACCCACGATCAGCGGACCAAAAGTAGGGGAGGCGCGAAAGCGTTACCCAGGACTCGCGTACGCGTAAGAGCACCGGGTATATCATAGGGCGCGTAACGGGTGGTTCCGATGTAACGGCCTGACTTTATCGAACGCGGACTGGTGTGCGGGATCAGGAGTCCGATGACAAGCCCAGAGACAATAATCAATTTAGTGAGACATGCAGTAGTTTTATTCACAGTTTAATTATATGCCCAAGCTGACGCGATATATACAACGATGAGGTAGTGCGGATGCACTTGATGACAAACGCGGTATCGTTACTCGACGGGCTCGGTATATTACATAGACGTATTACATATAAGCGGACGCGGTATATTTACAGGAAGTGCTTTTGCACTTGATAACGGCGCGGTATTTAACGACGGACGCGGTAGAGTTACATAGACGGATTCCACGGGCTCGGTATATTACATATAGGCGGACGCGGTATATTTACAGGAAGTGCCTTTGCACTTGATAACGGCGCGGTATTTAACGACGCACGCGGTAGCGTTACATAGACGTATTCCACGGGCTCGGTATATTACATATAGGCGGGCGCGGTATATTTACAGGAAGTGCCTTTGCACTTGATAACGGCGCGGTATTTAACGACGCACGCGGTAGCGTTACATAGACGGATTCCACGGGCTCGGTATATTACATATAGGCGGACGCGGTATATTTACAGGAAGTGCCTTTGCACTTGATAACGGCGCGGTATTTAACGACGCACGCGGTAGCGTTACATAGATGTATTCCACGGGCTCGGTATATTACATATAGGCGGGCGCGGTATATTTACAGGAAGTGCCTTTGCACTTGATAACGGCGCGGTATTTAACGACGCACGCGGTAGCGTTACATAGACGTATTCCACGGGCTCGGTATATTACATATAGGCGGACGCGGTATATTTACAGGAAGTGCCTGTGCACTTGATAACGGCGCGGTATTTAGCGACGAACGCGGTATAATGCCTGGAGGCTCGCGGATGTCGCGGTATCGCGATGATATGCGTGCGGGAACGCGTAGCGTAGGAAGATTTCCGGAGCCCCGGCCCCGAGGCGGCGCGGCGGCGGCAGCGAGAGCCCTCGTTGCGAGGCCGAGCGCGCTCGACCCCGCGTAACCGTGCCTTCGGAGTTAGGTTCGAAGGAGTGCGGGAACACCTGAGAGCTCTCAGTCGAGACTCGGAGCACCGGACCTCGTTTGGTGTGTTCCCTGAGAGTCGGGATAAGTTTCGTCTGGAAGAAGCGGAGCTTCTCGACGAAGTCTGTCTTTCTCGCCGTAGCGGCGGTTTATATATCCGCCCGGCGCGGCGGGTTCGCGAGGAGCGCCGATCGTCGCGCTGTGGTGGGGCGGCGCGGCGCCGCGCTCGTCCTCGGGGCGGCTCGGCTGCCGTCGTCGCTCGTCGGGAGGCACTGGTGCCGCGCTTGGCCCGCGCACACGGTGCGTTTGAAATTGCATTAAAAATGTGGGCTCATCGCGCCCTGGTCTTCGCCCGACTGGTCGTCGGTCGGGCAGCATCCGGCGGTCGTTAGCCGGGAACGATGCTTAGCGCACGGGGTGCATCGTTACACCGAAATCAAAGAAACGTGGTAGACGGAACTCGCGAAGTAAAAACACAGTATATACAGTAGCGCAACTCTCGGTCGGCACCTTTGATGTTAGTGTTGGCCAAAATGGAGTGCGCATGCGCGAAATAAAGCAGTATTCTGTCTCACTTCTTTCTTCGTCATCTCTTTCTTTCCTACTCGTTAGCCCATATTGAGGTTAGTTTAACGCAGTTGGCGCGAGATACAACTATGTCTGTTTCCAGCAAACACAGAATACACCTATGATAGCAAATTGTCGCCAAGATGGCATTAAATTTGGAATTTGATGCCATCTTGGCGACAATTTGCTATCAAAGGTGTATTCTGTGTTTGCTGGGTAATTTTAATAAAAATTATGCAGAATTATTGTTAATGATGTACAATGTTAACAATGCGCGCAAAAAAATGAAAAAAATAAAAAAATATATTAAAAAATATTACATAAATAATAGATGAATTGTTAATGATGCAAAATAATAAAATATAAATACTAATATATGAAATAGTATACTAATAATAATAGTATATATGTTGTATATAAATATATATTATATAAAATAAGTCAGGAATAAATGTAAAATAAGTATATATATATATATAACACACATATAATATATATAGATTAATTTTCTCACATATAAAAGTATACACACATAGTATACACACAAAGAAAAATTATGTAAACATTTTAAATTAATATATAACACTTTTTAGATTAAATGTATACATTTATTGATCAAGAGACACGGTGGTGTCTCGCGCCAGTTACACGCGGAGCGAGACCGACCGTGACTCTTTTATGCGACGCGACGGGTTGCGAGTACCCGAGATGTTGAGATCTCGATAACGAGTGAACGAATCAAGTTCTAAGTAGGCTTGATCGATAGCTTGGGGTCCAATTAGGGGGGGGGGTTTCTCTCATAATATTCCGCTACGTGCCCTACGAGCGGAGATATTGCGACGCAAAGTCCAAATGCGAAAATTTATTTTTAAGATACGTCGTTCGTCGTCGTCTACGTCGACCGCTCTTTATAACATACATGTAACAAACAGAGAACGTCACTTTCACTTTTTCGACACTGGCGGCGCAGGTATCGCCAGTTTCGATATCGCGCGCGTATTTCGAAATTAGGTCGATAGACTTATCGGTCAGGAGGAAGATTTCTATTTAGGTGTAAATTAGGTATATATATAATAAATATTGAGTCAACGGAAAAGAAGGTTCTCTACGCTTGGCAGAAAGTGCCGCTAGGGAATTTTTAAGTCGATTCTTATGAATCAAGCTTGAATTTGATGTCTATGTATCCCAGGTTGCCGATGACGAGGTCCAGATAGTGCGCTTCATAGTTTTCGGTGTCCAGATGTAATAATACGTTGAATTTGATGTCTACGTGTTCCAGGTTGCCGATGACAAGGTCCACATAGTGCGCTCCGTAGTTTTCGGTGTCTACGTGTATTAATATTTTGAATTCGATGTCCACGTGTCCCAGGTTGCCGATGACGGGATCCAGATAATGCGCTTTATAGTTTTCGGTGTCCACGTGTATTAATGCCTTGGATTTGATGTCCACGTGTCCCAGGTTGCCGATGACGAGGTCCAGATATCGCGCTCCGTAGTTTTCGGTGTCTAGGTGTAATAATACCTCGAATTCGATGTTCACGTGTCCCAGGTTGCCGATGACGAGATCCAGATAGTGCGCTTCGTAGTTTTCGGTGTCCAGGTGTAATCGTACGTTGAATTCGATGTCTAGGTGTCCCAGGTTGCCAATGACGAGGCCCACATAGTGCGCTCCGTAGTTTTCGGTGTCTACGTGTATTAATACCTTGAATTCGATGTTCACGTGTCCCAGGTTGCCGATGACGAGATCCAGATAGTGCGCTTCATAGTTTCCGGTGTCCAGGTGTAATCGTACGTTGAATTTGATGTCTAGGTGTCCCAGGTTGCCGATGACGAGGTCCACATAGTGTGTTTCGTAGTTTTCGGTGTCCAGGTGTAATAATATGTTGAATTCAATGTTTAGGTGTCCCAGGTTGCCGATGACGAGGTCCACATATTGCGCTTCGTAGTTTTTGGTGTCTAGGTGTATTAATAACTTTAAATCTGAATGGGTGCGTTTAGCCGATACTCCGCTAGCCTAGCAATCGTGAGCAGTCGCTCGTTTTTGCTCGTTCCCTCTCTTTTTAATCCAGTAGGTCAAAAAAGAGGAAACGAGCGAAAACGAGCGACTGCTCACGATTGCTAGGCTAGCAAAGTATCGGCTGAACGCACCCAATGTAGGACACGTAGATATCGAATTCGAGGTATTAATACATGTAGACACCGAAAACTACGAAGCGCAATATGTGGACCTCGTCATCGGCAACTTGGAACACGTGGCCATCGAATTCAAGGTATTAATACACTTAGACACCGCAAACTATAGAGCGCGCTATGTGGACCTCGTCATCGGCAACCTGAGACACCTAAACATTGAATTCAAGCTTGATTCATAACAATCGACTTAAAATTTCCCTAGCGGCAGAATTAAAATTATGTCATGACATAATAAAAATCGCTGAATTAAAATTATGTCTAGACATAATAAAAATTGTATGAATTAAAATTATGTCTGACGTAAAAATAATTATCAAAAATATCGATACCTGAAAATATCGGTACATATACAGTTGCGAACAACATTCAGTAAAACACGCAAATAAAAATAAATAAAGAATTTTACCGTTAACGACTTATTAACATTAATCATGTTTTATTGCGATTGTGTTTTATGTTGAAATTGAAAAATATATACAAGGTGTACAACTAAAAGGGTTACCGATTATTATTTAAAAAAAACTAACAAAATATTAAATTGTTTTCTTTAGAAATAATAATCCGTAACACTTTTAGCTTCATACCTTGTATTATATACGGTTTATAAGATTAAGATGCGTAACACTACAAAAAAGCGTGATATCCGTACAAAATTACTTTTTTAAAAAAAAGGTAAAAAAGAGCGCCAAGTACACGCATAATAGTGTATATGTATTATGTTGTTACCCTGTTATGTTGTTACCTCGAAAAAAACAAAGTGGTAGTATTATACCTCCAAATAGCTTTATCCTGTACATACTGTTTATACAATGCGTAATATACTACAAAAAGGCGTGATATCCGCACAAAATTACCTTTTTTAAAAAAAGGTAAAAAAAAGCGCCAAGTACACGTATAGTAGTGTATATGTTGTTACCTAAAAAAAAAAGAAAGTGGTAGTATTATACCTCGAAAAAACCTAAGTAACAAGTTTTAGATCTTTATATCTCGAAAAATCTCGAAAAAATCTAAGCAGTAGTATCTTTATTTCCGAAAAATTATAACCCAAGTGATACACGTCACAAAATTATGTTACCTTATCAAAAAGAAGAGTCGCGCTTCAAGTGATCTATTACAATTACAAAAAAGAAATGATATCTCTTTAAGTTAGAGCGCCAATTACAGAGAGAACATGTATATTGCCTCAAAAAATAATTGTTGCACTGCATTGAAAAATCTTTACATTGTGTCAATTAGAAAAGAATGTATAATAACAATTTTATAAGATTAAAAAATTTTATTTAAATTTAACAAGGGAATACAAGATATTTAAATACAAAGTTATTTACATGTGTATTTTTTAATGGCCACAAAGAATTACAGAAGTAACAGTACAAAATAAAAATATTTTATTAAAATACATAAATTTTTCTTGTAAAAAAACTTGGCGCTGCTAGACCTTTTAAATAAATAAAAACAACAATAAATAAAAATAATTCAGAGAAGAATACAATGGGAGTAATATTAAATGATTATCAGCGTGGATGTGGGAGTGAGTGATATGGGTGTGCGTGACTACGCGGACGGCGGATAATGCGGCTTATAATTAAGTATAGAATAAGTTTATTTATTTATTTAAAATTTCGAGGTCTAGCAGCGCCAAGTTTTTTTACAAGAAAAATTTATGTATTTTAATAAAATATTTTTATTTTGTACTGTTACTTCTGTAATTCTTTGTGGCCATTAAAAAATACACATGTAAATAACTTTGTATTTAAATATCTTGTATTCCCTTGTTAAATTTAAATAAAATTTTTTAATCTTATAAAATTGTTATTATACATTCTTTTCTAATTGACACAATGTAAAGATTTTTTAATGCAGTGCAACAATTATTTTTTGAGGCAATATACATGTTCTCTCTGTAATTGGCGCTCTAACTTAAAGAGATATCATTTCTTTTTTGTAATTGTAATAGATCACTTGAAGCGCGACTCTTCTTTTTGATAAGGTAACATAATTTTGTGACGTGTATCACTTGGGTTATAATTTTTCGGAAATAAAGATACTACTGCTTAGATTTTTTCGAGATTTTTCGAGATATAAAGATCTACCACTTGTTACTTAGGTTTTTTCGAGGTATAATACTACCACTTTCTTTTTTTTTTTTAGGTAACAACATATACACTACTATACGTGTAGTTGGCGCCTTTTTTACTTTTTTTTTAAAAAGGTAATTTTGTACGGATTTTTATAAAACGTCACATTTTACAATATATTATATATTAAATATATTATACATTTTGTGTGTGTGTGTGTGTGTGTGTGTAGTAATAAACACAATTTTTTAATGATACGATAATATGTAGTCACACACAATATATATTAATAAAATTTTTACATTTTATAAATACTTAAATAAATTTTTACAAATAATGGAATACATATTATTGAAAACTTTACTGATAATACTAAGCTATTGCACAAAAAAAATTGTATGGCTTAATAATATTAAAAACTAAATATATAATTCGCGCATTATAATACTAATAATAATACACAAACTTCTTCAGCTTCTTTTCACCAACCTCTCTCATCTATTCGTATCTCAGCTACTCGATCCACCTCGATCACAAATCGAAAAGAGAGACAGACAAAAAGCAAAAGTAATATAATAATAGTAATAATGAATATAAATATAAGAATATATAATTACATAAATACTTATAAAAACAATTCAATGTTATTAGAAGAGCAACGCGCGTAATCCACATTCCATATATCTAAACTGATCGATTTTAGTTTTCAAACTCAACACGTGCATATTTCGTACATCATATAAGAAAACTTTTCTAAGGAAAAAAGGCTATTGTCCCCTAGGTCCTTCTCTCCGTCCACCATAAAAAGAATTTATAGTGGAGGGGACAAGAGGCCACAAAAGCCCGCTAGGATTCTGTAAAATTTCAGTCTGCTTCAATCTGCTAGTAGCAACCAAATGCAGAAGATGTGTATACTGGTGACAATCACGTGTTCGTTAAAGCCAAGCGTTTCGTTTCGAGAGCGTTCGCGATGATCTGTAAAATGAACGAATTGTGGCGATGCTTCCAACAAACGTTTCGTGTGGATTACGAGACAATAATTTTGATGCCGGAACAGACATGTAGACTATTTTATACACATCATTAAAATAATTGAAAAAATATAAAAGAATTCATACATCTTCTTTGAAGTTAACTATGTTATAAAATATTATAAATTCAAAAATAGATAAAAAACTTGTAGATATTTCTTATATTTTTTTATATTTTAAATTCTTTATTGATTTTTGAGTATTTCTGCATTTGATTGCTACCAGCAGACTGAAGCAGACTGAAATTTTACAGGATGCTTGCGAACCCTTATAGCCTCTTATCCCCTTCACTATAAATTCTTTTTATGATGGATGGAGAGAATTAAGGACCTAAGACATGAGCCTTTTTCCCCTATATATATATATATATATATATATATATATTTTTTTTTTATTTGACGCACCTTGTTGTTTCTTTTTGTACTGTGTCCATTGACATGTGTTGTTCAATGTTCAAAGCTTCATCGTTGTCCATTATTGTGCTTTTGGAAAAAAGTTTATTTGAGTTATGTGTTAATTTAAATTTAATTTTTCTAATATTTTTATGATAAATGCAAAAATAGCTTACACATTATTGTTTTCATTTTTTATTAATACTATTACATCCGTTGATACTGTAGAAGCTCTAGTACTGCTGTAAAATAATATATTTTTAATTATTTTATATTACTATCAAAAATATTCTGAAATATCACAAAACTATAGATTTTCTAAATAAAAAGTAATTAAAACTAATATATATGAAAACTTAATTATTATTAGTGAACTCTAAACATCTTGTTGGTACAGCATCTGGATGAAGGCGAGCTCGACTTTTGACCATTTTATATTTATCTTCCTCAAAATATACATGGCACAATCGACAATTGCGGTGAGCATACTCGGAACCTTTCGGTATTAAGTCTGATCTTCTGCATGCTTGAACCCATGCCAACCACCTGTATATGTCAGAATAATTAATTAAATTACGCAAATAATGAAATAATAATGTAAACAATTATTAAAATAGTATTTGTCCTATCATGTTCTTTTGGAAAGAGGAAGAAGTGTCGTTTTTCCACATTTATGGTGCTCATACATCCTGTCACTGCACACCAATGACTTTCTTTTTTAAAATTTTTAATGGTTTTTTCCATTTTCTAATTCCTTCTTGTAGCAAAAAATCTGAAACAAAGCTAAGATCAAAGTGCTCTCAAAGAAAAGAAAACCTGTATAAAATTTACACAGGTTAACTTTCCTTCCTATACTTCCAATACACAAATCACTTCACAATCACTTCACAAATCTCTTCACAATCACACACTTTACAATCACACATTTCAAACAATTTTTTTTCCGACTTTTATCAAGTCAATCTATAGCTGTCTATAGCACTTTAACGCCTTAGCATTTAAATGTGCCTCTAAATCCGTTAGAAAAGGAAAGAGAGCAAGAAGAAAAAAGACAAAGGTAGTGCTTTATTTCGCGCATGCGCAATCCGTTTTGACCAACACGAAATCAGAGGAGTTGCGCTACTGTATATACTGTGGTAAAAACGCTAGCGATGAAATTATAATGATTAAGCAATCACCGGGGACTAAATAATCGGGACCGCATACGACATTTGTCAAAATTCGATAACAAATGACCAGTGGCCATACCACGAGGCGAACGTAGGAGCGAGAGCGAGAAAACACGACGCGGCGCATCGAACGCCCACTGTAGTAAATTATAATTAATGTACACGCGAAGTTCCATTTTCCAGAAGGATCCGTAATTAACAATAATGTATAATAAATTAAAGATAAGGATAACGGAACATGGAATGCTGCGCAGAATATTTACTCGAATGTACACATAGCGAATTAATAAGTCGAACAAAGGGGCTTTTGTTCATGGAGCACCTGTCCAACGAGACAAAAAACTAGGAACGCGGAAGTCAATCAGCATCACATCTGGGCCCCAGATGTCCCAAAAGTAGGCGGAACCATACCAAAGTGGGGATGCAACCGGAGGCCTGGAGCCGGAGCAGAACCACGAGATCGAGGAATTCTTCGTCGGAGCCTCGTAGAAAACAGTCAATTTGGTATGATAAAGCCTTGCGATAGAAACTTAGACTCTCGGCGTTGAACATCCCGCGGTAGTCGCGTTAACACTTTGAAACATTTTCACGAACACATGTAACTGAAATTAGAATAAAATAGATTATATTTTATTATCTCAAAGAAATCAGAGTACTTGAATTAATTTGTGTGCGATAAACTTACCTGAAAGACGTACTTACCTGATCCTGATACTTACTTGTCGGCGATCCGATATCCGCACGGGATGATCCAAAGGCGTTCCAGCAAAAATCCAGGGCGAAGGCGGCGGTGCACAGCTGCAGTCCAGAGAAGATCCGAGGTGCGTGGTCCAGCGGCGATCCTAGATCCGGCGGCGAAGGGCGACCTGAAACAGAAAAAAGAAAAGAGGAATCAGCGGGGCGTAATTAAGGTTGGGAAATTCATAATATCCGAAATAATACTTTCTCGGTTTGTTGGGTAAAAATCGAGTGGCGACCGTGTCGGAGACACACCTTTTGAACATAAGGGGGGTATCACTCCTCGGCCCGGCTACAACCTCACCTTGCAGCCGTACGCTAAATCCGCATTCCCAGTAGACAATAGCTCGCCTAGAGTTATACATAATATATAGTATAACAGAAGCTACAGGTAGCAGAGCCGAGGCAGAAAGAACCACCGTCGAAGATTGTAACAGCCGGGATGATCACTATTACAGAAATACCGAAACGACCGGGTTTGCCGGAATTATTTACAGGGCTCCGAGAGTTGCAGAGCAGGGCGGAAGAAGCCAAGAAAGAGCAGACAGGCGCCAGGGCGGGGCCAGCCATTGTAGCAGAGGACGACGGGAGGCCACCCGAGGACTTCCCCAGACACGCATCGGAGAAATCCGACGACAACGGGGAAACGATTCCCGAGTAGTCGGCACAAGAGAAGGCGCTCCCGAGGATGGAGAGGGCGAAGCCCTTCTGTTTGCGACCCCATCCGGCTCATAAATATTAGATAATAAGCTAGAATTAAGTAAAAGCACCGCGACGATGATCGCCGGGCAGCGGCCCATGTAGGTTAAGAATATAACAAATTCATTAAACAAGTTTCATTCATTCCTTTCTTGAATCGCGACTGGAAAAATTAAAGATCAAATGAACGAAGGAAATATATATATCTGATTTCCCTTCGAGACGCGAAAAGCCGTCAGAGTAGAGTCGCGGCAATGTCCGACGTAAACCGCGAGAACAAACGCGACACGCATAAAACTAAGTTCTGACTCACGACAGAGTCCCGATAGAGAGACAGGATAGGCCACGGGACTTGTTCGACGCGAGATTAGAGTATTAGCGCGACACGCGAAAAACTAAGTTTTGACTCACAACAGAGTCCCCAAAGAAAGACAGGTTAGGCCATGTAACTTGTCCGACGCGAGAGTAAGATGTTAGCGCGACACGCGAAAAACTAAGTTCTGACTCGTACCGGAATCACCACCAAAAACTAACTTAGCACGTTAGAGCTGTCCGACACGGGGCTAAGATGTTAGCGCGACGAGCAAAAAACTAAGTCCCGGCACATACAGGAGCCCGAGCGAAGCGACAGGCTAAGTCCGCGACGCGATCCGACGAACAGCGCGAGAGCTAAGGCGACGCGAAAAACTTAGCGTTTGACAAACCGGTAAGGCCCCGCGAGTAACCAAGGTAGGTCTGCGACGTGACCCGGTGACGCGGAGGCGAGTTCCGGCGACAACGGCGATCCAGCTTCCGGGACGTAAGCTCCGAGAATGGACCACAACTGACTCAATAGGGGGACCTAGTACACCGACCGGGTAGGTCGGCGCCAAGGTCCGGATACCCGGACAAGAGATACGGCGACGTTGCGCGATCTCACGACCCGGACGTCATCCTCGGGGAGTGGGCGCGAAAATAGAGTTAGTCGAACACCAGGAGTGGTCAGATAGAGTCGGCGTCATCGGCGTCCAGGGTGCGATGCACCTGGACATCATCTACGGTGAGAACCTCCGGAATCGTGTATATTAGGTAGAATTAGGACGTGCGCATAGGTCGGCGTCGACGGCAGACAAAAATTGCCGAAGGTGAAAAACCGGTGCACGGGCACCAGGTCGGCGAAGCCTCCCGAACGCGATAACAGCGGAAATTTCCATGGGAAACTTCCAGAACGCCCGAAACGCGTAAACACGTGTGGAAGGGGAAAAGTGAAAGCGGAACATCTGGCACTACGGCGCAAATAGGCGACGGAGTGGCGATGCGAGGCGAAGTGGGGAGCCCAAGAGAGCCCGGCGGCTCGAGGCAGTCTTTCGTGGATCGTCTCAGAGATAACATGCGTTACTCGTATCTCTCACGTTGTCGCGATAACTTCCGCAATTGTGACGCGATTTCGATAATTATTGTACCGAAACATCCCTAACAAACGGGAACGCCCGCAGAACAGCGTTACTATTCGCAATTATGGTGCGTTCCCACTGTACGCGTCGCGTGTCGCGTCGCGCGACGCGTCACGACTCAACGCTACGAAAGACGAAAAACAGCGTCAATTGTATTCTCACTGAACGCGTCACGTCATATCAACGCACGGGCAGAACATAACCCATAAGAGGAATAAAAGTCGCGTTTGAAGAATATGTGTTAAAAATGAATGTATATGAATAATATTACTCGAACTTATACAATTGTATAATAAGTAAATAAATATTTTGTATTAATAAATAAAAATAAAAAAAGTATAAAAAGTAATACACAGTTTTAATTGAATTAGAGTGTAAGTATATTATGAAATATCTGAAATAAATTTAATTCATATTCAATTTTTTTTAGATTACATATTATTAATTATCGCATTATTAATGGGTATTTTTACTCCAATTATTCAATATTTATATTTATATTGTGTTTATAGAATTATGGAAGCTCATCGAAGGAGATGGCAGACAAAAGTTATGGATATGATGATACTTCATAAAAGAATACAACGTTTTGAGAAGGAGCACCAAAATATTCGTCGATTCTGGATACGTCCCATACTTTATACTAGACAAACACACGGAAACTGGGAACACTTAATTAATGAACTACGATTATATGATCATAAAACTTACTTCAATTTTATGCGAATGACACCAGACTTTTGAAGAAATTCTTTTATTAATTGGACCACAGCTTGTGAAACAGACAACAAATTTTCGGGAGCCAATTAGTGCAGAAGCTCGCTTGGCTTTAACGATACGGTAAATTAAAAATTTAGGATGATTAGCTAGTAAAATGGTTTTACAATGGACAAGATATAAATAAATAACTACTTACAAAATTTTTACAGATACTTAGCTACTGGAGATTCTCTGAAGTCAACGGCTTTAGCCTTCCAAATTGGGATATCTACTACGTCGAAAATAAGTCGAGAGACATGTAAACTCATATGGCTTAACATGCACCATCAATTCTTTACTCCTTCTCAAGAAAATTGGCTATACGTTGAGAAAAAATTTGCACAACGCTGGAACTTTCCACACTGTGTTGGTGCATTGGATGGAAAACATGTTGTCATTATGGTAAGTATATTTCTTCATAAGCAATATGAGTCAAGATGTTACATTGAGACGTATTAAAATTAATTGCCCTTATGAAAATTATGTTTAACTTTTATATCCCAAATTTATATTTTCATTTAAAATACTGTAAGTAAAAAAGAATAAAATAAATATTTCAAAAATAAATATTTGAAGAAACGTGTGTTAGAGCTATCCTTACCTAGCTTAAATTCCAGTTTTTATTCTACCATTTAAATTTATTTATTATATCTGACATAAAAAAACAGAATTATATATTGGTGTGAATTAATTAGATAATTAGTATAAATTAATTTAATCCTCGGGAATTTACAAATTGGAGCACTGTTTTTGATAACTGAATAACTGAAAAATTTCACGAGTTAACACATTTACAAATATTTTATAGATAATAAAACTTTTACCTTTTAAGGCTCCAGCGAAATCTCAAGGTCGTCATAGTGATGGAGGTGTATTTAAAAACTCCGAAATGGGTCGTCGATTTAGTGCAGGCCTAATGAACTTGCCTTCTCCAAATATTATTGACCCAGCACACTCGTACGCACTTCCATATGTAATCGTCGGAAATGAAGCTTTTCAGCTGAACACCTTTACTATGAGGCCGTACCCAGGACGAAACATTTCTCCAGAAAAACGAGTTTTCAATTACAGATTGTCCAGGGCACGAAGAGTAGTTGAGAATGCATTCGGTATCATGACAGCACGATGGAGAATCTACCATAAGCCTATGAACACATCACTAGCTACAACCGAATCAATTGTACAAGCTACTGTTTGCCTGCACAATTTTATGATGACAAGAGATTGCTACTGTAACAACAACTTTGCAGATCATATGGATTGTCATGGTATCATAGCAAACGGTGCGTGGCGAGAAAATATATCACTAGCAGGTGCAATTGAGGATATTAGTTGCATGGTGCCCGTGCAACTAATTATTCAAGACAAGCATCTGAGATCAGAGATCGATTTGCCGATTATTTTATGACCGAAGGAGCTGTACCTTGGCAATGGCAAATATATAGCAAACAAAAAAAATTATATATATATATAATTAATAAATTATATATATATTATATATATTAATAAATTATATATATATATAAATACGGGCAATAATCTTGTAACATTTTTACGTATTAAAGTTTATTTTAAACATATTTTTATACAGTCTTAAATTTCAGTTTCATTCAAAATTGTTTTGTACTCTGATGCATTATCACAATCGTAGAAGAGTATAAAAATGTAACAATTACATATTTAGTATAAAATATACACGTACGCTATAAAATATACATAACTTTCAATAGTCTATAGAGTAACATATCTAAAACAGTAAGGTTATTATCATAGAAAAAAAATGCTATGTAAGTGTTTGTACTCTAAGGCCGGTATTGGTATATACTATTACATACTGCTTACTATGAGTGAAAATTCTGATTGGGTTCTGCTTTCCTGCTTTTCTGCTAAGATGTGAAGCCCGCCTATACACAGCCTGATTACAGTCGTAGAAGAGTAGAAAAATTAAAAAATAAAAAGTAGAAAAAATAAAAAAAGAATAAATGCTATATAAAAATATATAAACTGTTCGTTTGGCTTGTTTGTTATAAACTAAAGTAAGGTAATAAACAAAACAATTTCCGTCGCCAGCGAATAATTCAAAATAAGTCGTTTTATTTTCGACCCAACTGGCCAATTGAAACCAAATTGCACAACGTTTCGACCGAATTCCGGTCCTTATCAAGTGCTTTAGGTTACACCGATCCGCATAACAAATTTACATGCATCGTTGACGTGGTGTCCTGACAACGTCAAGACAAACGCAAAACTAAACAAAAGACAAAATAATACATTTAACAATAAAAAACTATACAAAATCGTCATAATATCGCGCTGGTCAAAAACAATAAATTAATTAACACTGTAAAAATCAGTTAAAAACTTACAATTCTTATGCGTTCCAAAACAAACGGTAAGATCAAAACGTCACAAGCCATATCGAGGCACAACGTCCGAACAGTAAGACAGTCAAAGCAAAATGAAATTGTCAAACGTAATCCGCGGATAGCAAAAGGTGCTCTGGTGGGAAAAACGAGCAGAACCGAATATACAGGGCCGACTAAGTAATACCAATGACACGGTTATAAATAGATGGCAGGCTCTCAGTATCGTTTTGTAAATTGATTGTGCAATCATGTTTTTTAATGAAAAACATTTCCGATATTTCTCTTTTTTTGGAATGTTTTTCTTTGTATAAAATTTTTGGATGCTGCCACTTAAAATCATGATTGTGTGCAAGACGGTGTTTGCTCACAACCGAATGATTATCTACATTTTTTCTGATATCACATCGATGTTCTTTGATACGTGTTTTTAAATGCCTTTTTGTCTGGCCAATATATACTGCATCACAATTTGCACAATCAATCTTATAAACTAACTCTGTCTGGCTGAGATTCGGCAACCCGTCCTTGCCCTTTCTAATGACACAGTCTAATCTCTTCGGGATGGTGTGAAGAACTCTAAAGTTCATGTCTCGCATTGTACGGCTAACATTCTCGCTAAGACCCTTTATGTAAGGTACAGTAATGCACCTTCGAGGATCTTGGGCCACTTCGTTACTGACAGGATCATTGTTGTTACGATTTCGCAATTCACCAAGTCGGACATTGACATATTTATCAACAATTTTCTTCGGGTAACAATTATTAATAAGGATCTTTTTTATTTCACTAATATTAGACTTGTGAAACCGCGTGTCGAACAAAAGAATCGCCCGATCAACCAAATTCCTTACGATGTTAATTTTATATTTCATAGGATGGTTTGAAAAATAATTTATGTACCGACCCGAGAAAGTTGGTTTACGGAACCAATTTGTGAGCAATGCGCCTCCCTCGCGGATGACCGTGGTATCAAGGAAACTCAATTTACCATTGCTTTCCATTTCATAAGTGAATTTTAATCTATCGTGGTAATTGTTGAAATTGTCTAATAATTCACCAATACCCGACCTGGGAACAATCCGCGGATAGCAAAAAGTGCTCTGGTGGGAAAAACGAGCAGAACCGAATATACAGGGCCGACTAAGTAATACCAATGACATAATAAATAGATGGCAGGCTCTCAGTATCGTTTTGTAAATTGGGAAAAAAGTACGTATGTTAATAAGATGACTGACTTACTTAGTGACAGTTCCACGTACAAAAAATTGAAAAGCAATCCTATAAGAAAAATAACATAAAAAATCAACGAATTGGCAAAGTCTTGGTTTAACATGGGCATCATCAATGAGCAAGTTTTTAGACAATTGAATTGCACTAATGGGAATCTCCCGCGCAGTTACGGGCTCCCAAAGATTCATAAAATTGGCTCACCATTACGTATAATTGTTTCCACTTTAGGCAGTCCGCTCTATAATATCGCCAGTCGTTTGCAAAATATTTTAGAAAAATTTGTTCCTAAACCTGAATCATATGTTAAGGACGGTTGGTCCTTTGTAGAATTGATTAGAGGAGTAACAGTGGGAGACGGTGACGTTTTAATTTCGTTAGACGTCACTTCTCTTTTCACTAACGTACCTAAAGATCTGGTAATTGTTGATCTATCGTGGTAATTGTTGAAACTGTCTAATAATTCACCAATACCCGACCTGGGAACAACCGCGAAAATATCATCTACATATCGTTTAAAAAAGGATATCCTAAAACTGAGCCGCTGTATACAATGTTTCTTTAAATCCTCGATGAACGCTTTTAACCTATTTGCATGTACGCGTATCGTCTTGCGTTTTACTTTAATGGTGTAGTTTACGTCGCTGTGTTGTTCCACGATCACGTACGGTCCTACCCATTGCGAATTGAGTTTTTTAGATCGTCCTCTTCGTACTGTTTCGTCGTGTAATAGTACCTTGTCTCCTATTTTGAATGTTTCCTTGTTGCATTTTTTGTCGAATTGCTGCTTTGCTTTTTCTTTCTCTTCTTTGGTATGCTCTCTCGCGACTTGATTCGTGGCGCGTATTCGTTCTCGTAATTCTTTCGCGTAATCTTCGTACGAATATGTTAGTTTCGGGGGTCTTGTTAGGGCTGTCGGTAGGTTTGCTTGGTGTCCATAGACAAGTTCGAACGGTGTGAGTCCTGTCGTCGTATGAGGCGTCGTATTATACGTGAACATTGCGTAGGGTATCCACTCATCCCAGTCGGTTTGGTCCTTATTTATGTAATGTCTTAGGTACTCTGCCAGAGTACGATGCGATCTTTCCAGCGCTCCATTACTTTCGGGATGATATGCTGTTGTCTGTATTTTTTCGATTTTCAGTAGCTTGCACATGTTCTTAAATATCTCGCTTGTGAAATTTGTTTTTTGGTCCGTGAGAATTTTCTCCGGTATTCCGTGTTCTAGGACTACTTTCGTTACAAAGGCTTTTGCTACTGTATTTGCCTCCTGATTTTCTACGGGTACTGCCTTGCTAAACTTTGTTAGATTGTCTTGGAACGTGAGGAGGTATTTATTTCTGTTATTCGTGACTGTTAGTGGGCCTACTATGTCGAGCGCGCATTTTTCGAATGGTCGCTCGGGCGTATCTGTAATAGTCATTGGCATTTTCGTTTTTCTACTCAATTTGTTCTTCTGGCAGTACTCGCATTTATTTATGTAATCTTCTACATACGCCGTAATTCCACGCCAGCTGTGCTGTAATCGGATACGGTTTAGTGTTCGCGTGACTCCTTGGTGCCCTCCCGTAGGCGAGTCGTGATACTCGTAGAGTATTTGCCGCTTTTCCTCCTCCGAGTAATCTCTCGGGGGGTCGTCGTCCTGTTACATTTATCGCTGATGTTTCGGCTATCGGATTTCGGCTCAATGCATCGGCATTCACGTTGTTTTTTCCTGCTTTATGTACGATCTCGTAATCGTATTCCTCTAGTTTTAGCCTCCATCTTATTAGTCTGGAGCCGGGGTCGTTTACATTAAATAGCCAGATCAATGGTTTGTGATCGGTTATGATTTTAAATCTAACGCCATATAAGTAGGGGCGGAAATGTTTTACCACCCAGACGATTGCTAATAGCTCTTTTTCTGTGGTATTATAATTTTGCTCTGCCTTGCATAATACTCGGCTTTCGTACGCTATCGGTCGGTCTTGGCCTACTGTTCCTTGTGAGAGCACGGCTCCGATGGCGTAATCTGACGCGTCGATAGATACCAAGAACTCTTTGCTAAAGTCAGGGTAATCCAATACCGGGGCTGTCGTTAATTTCTCTTTAAGTAGATCAAACGCGTTCTGTTGTTCGATTGACCAATTAAATTTTTCTCCTTTCTTTGTGAGCTTTGTTAGAGGCTTGGCTATTTTTGAGAAATTTTCGATAAATTTTCTGTAGTATCCGGCTAACCCGATGAAAGATTGTATATCTTTCACTCTTCTTGGGGTCGGAAATTCTTTTACTGCTTGTAACTTAGACGGGTCTGGCGATATTCCGTTTTCGGATATCACATGCCCTAGGTAAATGACCTCTTTTCGTAAAAATGCGCACTTGTTTGGTTGTAACTTAAGATTGTATTTTCGTAGTCTGTGCAGTACTGCGATTAACCGCTTAATGTGCTCTGTCAGCGATGCTCCGTATATAACGATGTCATCGATATACACGAAACATTTCAATCCTAACAGTCCGGCTAATACCGCATACATTAATCGCTGAAAGGCCGCTGGTGCATTTTTTAGACCGAATGGCATTCTGTTGTGCTCGAAATGTCCGTCTGGAGTCGAAAATGCCGTTTTCTGCTTATGTTCTTCGTGCATCGGGATTTGGTGATATCCCGAGGCTAAATCTAGTACAGAAAAATATTTCGCATTGCCTAGCTGATCAAGTATATCTGTAATGTTTGGCATGGGAAAGGAGTCTCCCATTGTGAGATCGTTCATTTTTCTGAAGTCGATCACTACGCGAAATTTTATTCTGCCGAACGCGTCAGGTTTCTTGGCGACAACTACTATTGGCGCGTTCCACTGGCTTGTGCTCGGACGAATTATGCCGTCGTCCAACATTTTCCGTATTTGTTTCCTTACTTCGGCCTTATGTTTCTCGGGTAACCGGTATGGCTTTACATTTACTGGCGCACTATCGGGTCGTGTATTTATTTCGTGTTTTATTGCTGTAGTGGCGCTTAGTTTATCTCCGTCTAGGTAAAAAACGTCATAAAATTCATCGCAAATTTTTTCTACTGCCTCTCGCTCTTCTGTGTTTAGGTGATCGAGTTGTACTTGGTCGCGCACTTTCTTTTGTCGCTCTGTGACAGTCTCGTATTCTTCATTTGCCTGTAACGTGAGTACGCTCGCGGCGTCGTCCGCCGGCAGGTCTTCTAACGTTACGTGTGGAGTGAGGATCTCCACCGGCTTGTCCGTCACTTTCAATATGCTGACCGGGCAAGTAAATTCGACGGGTTTTACGAGGCAATGCCCGATGAAAACTCCGGGAGCAGGTTCACCGCTTTTCACTATGCCTACCCGGTTATGATCTGTGACGGCTTTTACAATGGTTTCACTGCGGGGAGGTAGCTTTATTTTTTGATACGGTCGTAACTTGAACATGGCTTTGCCTATTCTCAGCTGTTTTGATGTGTTTGAGATATCGGCTTTATGTTTAGTTAGGAAGTCGTTTCCTAATATTCCTTCGTATTCGATGGGGAAGTTATCTTTTACTACGTACATTGTGTGACGTATTTTCTTTTTTCCGAGATCTATGGTCGCTTTTATTTTTCCTAGCGTGTGAATTTGGTGTCCTGTTACGCCGATTAATGCCAGTTTCTCCTCTCGCACCATTGTTTTTCCCTTTAGGTTGCCTACTTTAATCAATGTTAGAGTTGCTCCGGAATCCAATAGAAGATTCATTTCTCCTCGTTCCGCTTCCTGTATAGGCAGTGTTATGATATCTAGCAAGCCCTTTTTGTGTTTCTCCGTTACCTGAGACACTCGGTATGTCTCGGCGGCGCGTGCCTTATTTCTTTTCGGCTTCTCTTCCTCCTCGCTACTGCTGTCGGAGGGTGCGTCCTCGCTAGATTCGCTCGTTTTGGTTTTTCTTACTGTGCCTGTCGGTGCTTTTTTCGCACTTTCCTGTTTCGGTCGGCGCGGTCGCTCGGATTTCGGCCGTCCGTTTAACGACCAGCACTCGTCGCGCTTGTGCCCTGCTTTCTTGCAGTAGGTACACTCGATTATATTTATGCCACCGGGCTTATCCGCTTGCGGCAGCAGGAATTTATTAGCTTGCTGGCTCGTACGGCAATCTCGCCCGTAATGGCCGGTCTTACCACATTTGTAGCATTTCACAGTTGCGTTTCCCGCATTTCGCGCGTTCCCCTGATTAAATCTATTTCTGTTTACTGCTTGTCCGTTCCGCGGGGAGGGGCCTCTAACTTTTTCCTCGGCACTGGCGCCGGTTATTGCCTTCTGTAGGCTTGGATATCGCTGTGCTCGGACCAGCATTTTGATATCATCATGCAGCCCGATTTGGAAGTTATGCAGAGCTTGCATTTTAATACTTTCTAATATCGCTTTTTGCTGCTCTTGCGAGTGCCCTTGGCCTTCTTCCATGGCCTCACACAGTTCTTTCGCGAGCTTCTTGACTCGACGCCCGAATTCCTGCGTGCTTTCTCCCGCTTTTTGTTTTAGCGAGTTGAATTCTAGCTGCAGATGGGTCATGCCGCGTTTTCCGAGATACTCCGTTTCGAGTTCGCGTTTTAGCTGCTCGAAGTCGCGAATATCACGCGTGTCGAAGTCGGTCATTGCCTTGCCCTTGAACTTTGTGCACAAGATTGCTTCTAGGAGCATGGTTTCGTCAGCGGACTGTATATTTTTCATCGCGTAAGTGCTTGCATTAATAAATTCGCGAACGCGTTCTCGGGATTCTCCGTTCATTTCGGGAATCATGTTACGAGCTTCCTTTAGGCTGAGGAACCCGAGATGGTGCCCTGGCTGACTACGGACGTCGCTGTGCGTTCGTCCGTAGGTCACGTCCAGCGGGCCCTGGCTGGTCCGTACGCGTCGTTCTCGCGCATCGGGGCGGTCGTGAGTGGCGGATTCCATTTGACTCATGCGTTTCCGTATCTCGCGGATCGCGCGCAGGACTTCTACAGAGCGCTCGAACTCTGCGGCCTCTGTACGGTCCATGCGTTCCTGCATGTCGCGCATCATGCGTAGGACATCGCTGAGCACGGAGCTCATTGCTCCGGGGCTTACCTGCGTCGGCTCGGGGGCTCGACCTTGGTCGCCTTCGGGCGGTTGCCCATTTTCCGCGGGTCTAAACCGCTCTATTTCCGCGTTAATTTGCGCCGGGGATATGTCCTCTCGCGGCGCGATGGTCGCGGTAGCTCGTGGCTGGCTCATTCTGTCGGCCCGGGGGGTATAATCCTCTTCCTCGGGGTCGAATATATCGCTGTCGTATGACGTCAGGGAGAATTCTCTTCTCCCTGCGTTTTCGCTCTGAGTATCAGCCGAGGTGTCCGATCGTGCGTCACCGTCGGTCGGGGGCAATCTGTGTGCGTCACTGTCGCTGCTTGTGTTGTCGACGCTATCTCGCGGGTTTCTGTTCGCGTCGCAAAGACTAGCGTCTAAGAATTCGAATTCGCGTTCTACGATGACGTTAGGGTGTAGCTCGAGCACCGGCGAGCTTGCGTCGTCGAGTTGCGCGTCTAAGTTTCTTCGCACGCGATCTAATTCGTCGTTCGCGAGTCGTATAGCGCGAAAACGATTCCTGATACTATTTTCGATGGCTCGTTGCGCGCGCTCGCTTAACACAAATGATGCGTTGCTGACAGGGGGATGCCGGGACAAGTCGTCCGACATCTATCGGCGCATATGCTTTAGCGTCCTAAAACGCGAAAATCTTTCGGCGCTTCGCGGTTGTATTGCCTGCAATCGCGAAAATTTCTCTCGCTATCCGGTTTTCGCTATCGCGGGGTACGCACGCAGAGATATAACGGTTGCGTCGCGGCGCGTGCTGGTATCGGCTTACAATGGCGTGTTGACTTACAGTACCGCCGCGTAGTGCATCGTGACCGCTTTCTGCCGCGTCGAGTCTGGCAGGGCCGCTTCACTGCTTCTGCGTTGTCTGCTCTGCTGCGTCCTTGCTGCGCTGCTTCGCTGGCTCGCTGCGTCCCTGCGTCGCTGCGTCGGGCTGGCGTGTCCGTGCGGTAGTTCGGGGCCTCTCCGGTGTCGCTGATAGCACGCGGGGCTACTGCCGTCGTTTCTCGCACTCGGGATCCGGCTGGCTTTTCCTCTCCGGGATATTTTACCGCCGTCTAACGATCCGTTCCCTTCGCAGGCGCAATCTGGCAGGATGTCCTCCCGTCCGGTTGGCAGATCCCACCGCTGCCACCAATTGTTGTGCCGTACCTCTGATTCGAGGGATCGGCACGGAGTTCTTTTGGATCCGCCGGGAGGAAGGAGGAATAATGTTGCCAGAGTTTTCTACTTGACGATATTTTAATAAAAGACCTTTTATTCTTGATACACTTGTTTCGTTGATTTCGTTGCCCTGACTCGCGGGCGTTCTCAATAGGATAGTTTTCGTTGGTCGTGCGCGATTAGCCTTACGTTCTAGACTGCCCGCCGCTTCTCGGAAGGGCGGGCTTTTATCACTCGCGTATTTGCTTCCGCGATGCTGACTTAGCTGTCAGCGCTTTTGCTTCCGGGTGAGTGACTGGGATGCCACTTGCAACACCCGGAATGCCAGCTCAGGTGGATTTGGCAATATTCGGAAGAAGCGCTGACAGCTAGGTGTCGAAATAACGACACGGCGACTTCCGCCTCACAACAATTGTAATTTTTCCAGATTTATTTTTTACATTGAGGTCTTTGTAAAGTAAAGAAAATTACGAAAAAGCAATGTACAAATTACAATTGTACCCTTTTCTATGATTGTATACGGTAATTAAGGGACTTACGATCTATATTCTACACTGGGACGGAGGAATTCCAACTGCGTAAAATATTTACAATTGGTTTTGTTCATTGTGGCACTGCCACTGCGTTTTGAATTTGTTTCCTCTGTGAGTAATTTTACGAAACGATCTCTTAAGGATTTGAATGTTTTCTGACTCCACCCAGTCTGCACACCTGAAAATGATATTACGATATTCACTGATAGTATATATGTATAACCAACCCCTATTCTATATGCCAAAAGTGTGAAATCAATTTCTTCAGACATGATTAAGAAGTGATATTTATGTACATCTACTGCGTAAAGGGCTGAATTTTACTTACCTAAAGCTATATCGACTTCTTGCCACAATTCTGAAGTTACTTTAAAACCCCTTCTGGCATACGGAAGTGATGTGTTCCATAACGGCTCTCGGCAAAAAACTTCTCCAATGAGAAGTTCTCGACTATCTGCAGCTTGGCTTGAGTAATGTGAATTTTCTCCTTCACTGTCTCCCGCGTTTAGTGTACATACACTATAATGCTGTTGGGCAGCTGCACTGTCTTCTATGACTGTATCACAGTTGTCGCAAATCTGTAACAGGTGAACGGATAGTGAACGCAAAATCAATTTATATATTTGTATCTATCGCGTGAATATACATAGCATGATGTTAACATTGTAACTGGGAATCCAGATAAACTTGCATAAGTGCATAAGCATATGCATAAGAGAATGGATTGGTCTATTTTCTTTATGCACAAGTTTATGGACCAATCAGTTTTCTTATGCATAACGCATAAACATACGCATAAAAAAATTGATTGGTTCATAAACTTGTATATAAAGAAAATAGACCAAAAATAAATTTCTCGAACAAAAGTTCTTTTGTGTAATACATTCTTTGTGTCCTAAGCGTATCATTGTATGGTTATATTTATATAAGGCATTTGATTATACTTTCAGTACAATGTCATTTATTATTAATCTCTCTAGATTGTGAATAAATAATCTGCCAAGTGTCATGCACCGTACATGGCGTTGCAAATGAAAAGTATTGTAACAACTATAATGAAGTGAATTGTTAGGTTAGGCAACCGTATATCTGTAATAATTTATTACGAATATCAATTGGATAATAATATTAAAGTTGTATAATCATTATCATGTAAATAAATAAATAAATTTTGAACTTACGAATGACGCTTCATTATCCGTGTACCGCTGAGACATCGTGAGATTGGGAAATTTTGTACTTTGGTGAATGCCACAACCACAACGTAACCAAAAGTCTAGCAAACAGACGTCGCGTCGTGCAAGATCTCGCGTCGGAAATGACGTCATAAAATGAAACGTTTTGATTGGATAACTCATGACGCGGCGTCGTGACGCGACGCGCGACGCGTACAGTGGGAACGCACCATTAAAAACGCGAAAGGCATTGTATGCCACCGAACATTTGTGCGTCGTGACTTATCAATACGTGCAACCACCATCTTGTGTAATATGAAGATTTGTGAACAACCATCACTCTGTGAACAAAGAAGAATGAATAAATTAATTAATCAGTTATCATAAAATTTCGGGAATTATCATATTTACTTACCTTTATACTTACCTGATCCATCGGTGTCGGCGAATCGAAGTCCCTCGTTGATCCTGGTCGGCGGTGGCAGCGGTGATCCAGAGTGTCGGCGACGGCGATGAGTCATCTGGGACAGGAACCTGAAAAAAGTAGAAATTAGTTAAATTGATATTCTACGAAATTAAAGATACTTACTTTTTCGGTTATTCAAGGTTATTCAAGGTCAAACCGAGTGGCGACCGTTAATTATAAGGACATTTCAGTTTGAATCGTACCTTCCTCTAGTGCCGTTCGGTTACAACCTCACCTTGCAACCAGCGGCTGCAAACGAGCGAACGCCGGCGTCATCGACAGGCAGCCCAGTGGTCGTGGAGTAGGGAGTGCTCGAGCGACCGATAATTCTGCTGAAAAAAGGATCCGGGAGGCAAGGCACGAGACGGAGCGGCATCGCAGCGCGAAGCGGTTGACCTGAGGCAGCGGATCGACTCTCAAGGGGCACAGCAACACGGAAACGCGAACACCTGTAAACAAAAAGAAAAATGTTAAAAAAAGTGTGTGAGCGAAAACAAGTGTATGCAAAAAGAAAAAAATGGCGCGAAAATTAATAATTAGTGTTAACCAAAAAACAGTTTCCCGTTGGAAACGCGAGCGTTAGATTAAAATAATCAGTATTCGACGACCGAGATTAAAATTTCGCGATAATTAGCGATCCGAAAATTTCTCGATGAATTATCAGGAGAGAAAGTAACGTAGATAAAAGCAGTAATAGGGTGATTTATCGAGACAAAATCGTGAAAATTATGTCGCGATCGAATTATCGGTGCAAAAGATAACGCGAGCAAGCGGCTCACCAATATTAAGAGATAGTATAAAATAAATGCGTGCGATCACCAAATACTGAATAAAATATATATATATATATATATATCCAATACATGATATACATATATATATATATATATATATATATATATATATATATATATTTGAAAATTATCCAATGCAATATTACGGAATAATAGAAACGCGCCTCGGTTGTTACGCGGTGCTCTCAGCGCACACGTACATGGCACGCACTGGTGTGCGGTACAGAGTCATCTGTCACACACATGCTACCGAGGCCGTCGGTAGCAAAAAATAAAAATATCGGCATATTGATTATTTTTTATTCCAATTCCTACCACCCTGTGGTACGGCGCTGTAATTCGCGTTAGAGTTCGCCGGTCTTCTTTACCGACGCCGATCAAGTTCGGCTACGGCTCCAGCATCCCCTTAACACGATTTTTTAATTGCCGTGTTAACCTTTTGGTAACGCGACTTCGCGTTCTTGCTGGCGCGCGTTGTTTCGACGTTCGTTTTATTCACGCGTTCTATCGTTAACGAACTTTATTCGCGTTGCAACTATATTGTGCTTTTCAGCCACCTTATATATAAGGCTTCCCGTAGCTTTCGTCTAACGGGTGTTTTCGCGGAATTTATTTTCCCGATTATACTTTTTCGACGGAGATTTTCGGTCTCTCGTCTATGCTTTTCTTATGAAAAAATATTTTTTATATTTTTACTGTTTTGCGCTACGTGTTGATTCGCGCCGAATCCCCGTACCCATATTTACGCGATTTTTTATCGTCGTAAAGTTTTTTACGCTTCGCAACTTTGCGTCCTATCTAGCGCACGTTTTCACGGAATTCGTTTCTTGCGTTCTATCATTCACATCGATTATCACGCTACAGCTCAATTGCTTTGTATTTCTGGCGACACCTCGTCCTATTTCGTGCTCCGTTTTCCGCTACTCCGACCTTTGGGTTTTTTACGCGTGGTTCTCACGGCTTAAAGTTCGTGTAAAAGACCCCGTACGATTATTTAACGCGATTCGGTATAACCGCGGGTCAATTGTTCGACTTTCGCGATTTCGCGTCCTATTATCGCACGTTGTTTCGCGCTTCCACAGATACACTCAATTTTACGCTCGTGTTTGAGTTTTCTACTTTTCGTATCCTTTTTTACAGTCTTCACGGTATTCTACGGCTACGCTTGTCGTGAAATTTATTTCTTTAAAGGCTACAATTCTCCGCGTTTTTCCTAACTAATTCTACACACACTAGCGTTTCTCCCGCAATTCGGTTACGCGAGTCCTGTCACAGTCGCCATTTTGGCTTGGGTTGTGTTCCCTTGGCCGTGTACCAAGCAAGCATCGTTACGATAGAATTATCAGTTTCTCCCGAGATCATAGGGTCTCGCCATATCGTCACGAAAGTCACACTGACGTATGCTAAACTAGCCGTATTACACTCTCTTTACACTATGACCGGACGGGTCTATAGAAGCCATCAATCACCTTTGAATTTATTTGATTTATGTCAAAATTACGGTCGCCACTCGGTTTTATTCGGAACACCGAGAAAGAATCACTTCAACAAACGAATGAACGTGCAGATCTCAGACCTTTTGATTTTCCCTCGCTAATTCTCTCATTTTTTTTTCTGTTGCAGGTTCTTCCTGGATGCTGCCGAATCGTGGATCACCGCTGGACCTCGCCTTTTTGGACCCTCTTTGGACTGCAGCTGTGCACCGCTGACTACGCCTCAGGATCTTTGCTGGATCGCCTCACCGGGATCTCCCCGTAGCTGATTGGATTAGACCGCCGACAGGTAAGTTATGGATAAAAATAAGTAAGTATCGTAGGTATTACACACGATTAAATTTAATGACTTAAAAATTCTTTTATTTAAGGTAAGAAAATTATTTATTCTTCCTTTAAGACTGTTGCAAGTTTAACCGACTTTATCGCACACGAAGTTACGAATATAAGTTTCGATTCGACAAGAGATTTAACGCGTCTACCGCGGGATCGTTGCCGCAAAGTGAATTTTAAGACAACTGCTAGACCTGTAGCTTAGTGAATCGGCAAGCTCGACTTCTTGACCGTTCGCTTCAAGGCCCGACAAACAAATCCTCGATTCATCGGTCAGGCTCTACCTCCCAAGCGCTGGGACGGTTTCCCCTTCTCGCACCGGTAACGCCCATTCGCGCGTTCTCGCCGTATCAGCGCTAGCCCAGCCTATAGCTTTTTCTTCCGCGTTTCGGAATAATTATTTGCACCTGTCGCACACCTGTTTCGCACATCACATGTGTTTTGGTACAATAGCCTATTCATGATATTCGGTGGTTTTTGCATATTTTCGCAATGTGGAATTTGCATTCCATCACGTACGCTTTACAATGTCTTGTTATTTTGCAAACGTTCTTTCCATTTCGCTTGATTTACAATAACAACCGATTCTACGCGCTTCTAGAATCGCCGCGGCGTTTTGCGTAGCTGGCCATTGAAATTTTAACTTTTATTAAATTATAATTAATCAAGCTCTTGGGAAACATGTCCTGGCAACGCAAAACTTCCCATTTACATATGATTGTCATCGCCGGTCGGCCGAAACGTGTTTCGCTCACCCCTTTCGCTCATCACTCGGGTTCCGTTGGGACGCTCGGTTCCACAAAATTATGTTCCATTGCCTGGATCGTGCCATTCTGTACGCCTATGTCCATCTTCGAGCACGTGTCACCCATTTCCGGTCGTATCCGTTGACCATCGGTCGTAGTTAGCGATTTCCCGGTTCCGTCATTCGTATGACGTCGGTATTGGCCTGAATCTACTTTCTATTATTCCCTCAGTCGATTTCAATCGAAACTTCCTGAAGATGCGTCGTGGTTCGAGTTCTTCGCACCTTGTGCACCGATCGCGTTCCCATCGGCCAATTCATGCTTCCTAGACTTGTCCAAAGATAATACCGTTGGTAGATCTTCGCCTTTATACGTGGTTTGTAAAATCCCGTGACCATCGATGATCGTTGAAATTTTATTCAACCGCGCGTGTTTCTGCGTATAAACGTTGGTACCGCGGTTGTGTCGGTCCAATCGCTAATTTGCTATTTCGCCATACCACACAAAATTTCCCGTATCGCGCTTTGTTGGTCACCCGTTACATGCTCCGGCTCACGTTGGTTACGTGGCCTTTCTCGTATAGTTGACGGTTCACCCGTCGTGCGCCCCCTTGGTGCATACCAGGTGTCCGTGTTATTTCCCGATTTTATTTATTTTATGTGAATTTCGTGAAATTGTTTTTCGCGTTGTTCGATTCGCAAATTTGGAAGTTAAAATGAAACGACAAATTTCGTTTTATTTCGCGCGTATAATTATTACTCCGGATTTCTAATTTTGCAGCACGAAGTATCCTTTGATCGCCTCGATCGCGATCGCATCCGTGGATGGTTTCTGTTCACCGCCGTGGGTCGGTCTTTACGCGTTTCGCGTGCCTGCGCAAGCTAATGCTCGGTCTACAACGTATTTTCGTTGATTTTAGTCACATGGTTCGCGTAATTCCGTTATTCTGCCATATTGGCCTGAATACAAGTGACGGGTTATCTTGAACAAAATAACTCGTGTAATTTATCACAAAATAAATATTTTTAATAAATCAAATGCCCGATTTGACATCCCGCGATTTTTGATCGCTGAACCAAAATAAAATTATATATCTCGCTCAATCGAGTCAACATTTTCCTACAACATGATATCTGGTCGCTGAATCTCTAGATTGCGAACCTTTGTAAATAAAGTCTTTTAAACTCGTTTTCTTTGTCAACACATATAAATCAGATCAATTTTTACCAAATGTCAATTGGTGATTAAACGCATTTACTAACTATCGCTATATATATATATATACAGGGTGTCAAAAATAAAAGTAACCACCCGAATAGAGGGGGTAGATTGGGTCAAACTGAAAAGAAAAGTCTCGTACCATTTTGCAAAATTCGCAATAGTTAACGAGTTATTAAATAAAACGTCTGAGCGAATGCGCGCACAAGGAGCGATAGAGGCGGGCCTCGGCGGCTGGCTGGGCTGGCACGGTGCCCGGCGCGCGGCGAACGGTGGGGGTCGAGAGACGAGCGGCGAGCGGGGCGCGGCGCGGCGCGGCGAACGTCGAGCGACAGATGTTATACACTACGACGAAAAAGTATTAGAGCCAGCCCATACTAAACTTACGATAATTCCTTCGCGTAAACGGGATTTTCCTTCGCGTAAACGGGATTTTGTAGTAACTTACAATAATTTACTCCGCGTAAACGAGTGAATTATCGTAAGTTACTACAGAAGTAACGCGCTCGCGTAAACGTAGTAACAGTAGGTAGCACACGTATTGGCTATTGCATAGGCATTGCCGTAACGTCTTACGCCTTAGATAATATTAATTAGTTTAGCTTGAATTATGTGTAATAAAAACATTTAATTTTAGTAAATTTAATTATTTTGCATGTCAAAGTTTACGAGGTTTACCACAAGCCTTACTTTAACTTTTGTTTATGTTATAATAACTTTAATGGTGCGTGTCCACCTGCGAGTAAAACTCTCGAGAGTAGCTCTCGAGATTGATTCTCGCAAATGGACATATTCCTAAAGATATAACGGAGAATGAATCGCAGCTCTCGGCGAGCGAACTTTTCAAGACCTACTCGCAAATCGACACGACGTTATATTACTCTCGAAGATCAGCTCGCCAAGCTCGAACGCTGTTCGTATTTTGAGAGCTACATGATGACACAAAGGAACTTATTGAATAATGCGGAAATCATGAACCATTGTAGAATACTACTGTGACAGAAATAAAAGTTTTTTTAATTTATATGTTTTGCGAATAAAGTGCGAAAAATTCATAATTTAAAGAATTAGATAAGAATACTTTTAATACATTCTCTGCTTATTACATGGTCAATAATTAGTAACACTTTAGTTTTACATACTTTGCACGTTTTAGTTACAGCGTTGAAATTAAATCAAAAGACACGGTAGTGTCTCGCGCCAAGTACACGCGGAGCGAGACCGACCGTGACTCTTTTACGCGACGCGACGGGTTGCGAGTACCCGAGATGTTGAGATCTCGATAACGAGTGAACGGATCAAGTTCTAAGTAGGCTTGATCGATAGCTTGAGGTCCAATTAGGGGGGGGTTTCTCTCATAATATTCCGCTACGTGCCTTACGAGCGGAGATATTGCGACGCAAAGTCCAAATGTGAAAATTTATTTTTAAGATACGTCTCCTCCTAACGCTGCGATCTATCAGAGAAACGTCACTTTCACTTTTTCGACGCTGGCGGCGCAGGTATCGCCAGTTTCGATATCGCGCGCGTATTTCAAAATTAGGTCGATAAACTTATCGGTCAGGAGGAAGATTTCTATTTAAGTAAAAATTAGGTATATATATAATAAATATTGAGTCAACGGAAAAGTAGGTTCTCTATGCTTGGCAGAAAGTGCCGCTAGGGAATTTTTAAGTCGATTCTTATGAATCAAGCTTGAATTTGATGTCTATGTATCCCAGGTTGCCGATGACAAGGTCCAGATAGTGCGCTTTATAGTTTTCGGTGTTCAGGTGTAATAATACGTTGAATTCGATGTCTACGTGTCCCAGGTTGCCGATGACGAGGTCCACATAGTGCGCTCCGTAGTTTTTGGTGTCTACGTGTATTAATATCTTGAATTCGATGTCCACGTGTCCCAGGTTGCCGATGACGGGATCCAGATAATGCGCTTCATAGATTTCGGTGTCCAGGTGTAATAATACGTTGAATTCGATGTCCACGTGTCCCAGGTTGCCGATGACGAGGTCCACACAGTGCGCTTCGTAGTTTTCGGTGTCCAAGTGTAATAATATGTTGAATGCGATGTCTACGTGTCCCAGGTTGCCGATGACGAGGTCCACATAATGCGCTACGTAGTTTTCGGTGTCTACGTGTATTAATACCTTGAATTCGATGTCCACGTGTCCCAGGTTGCCGATGACGAGGTCCACACAGTGCGCTTCGTAGTTTTCGGTGTCCAGGTGTAATAATACGTTGAATGCGATGTCTACGTGTCCCAGGTTGCCGATGACGAGGTCCACACAGTGCGCTCCGTAGTTTTTGGTGTCTACGTGTATTAATATCTTGAATTCGATGTCCACGTGTCTCAGGTTGCCGATGACGAGGTCCACACAGTGCGCTTCGTAGTTTTCGGTGTCCAGGTGTAATCGTACGTTGAATTCGATGTCTAGGTGTCCCAGGTTGCCAATGACGAGGCCCACATAGTGCGCTCCGTAGTTTTCGGTGTCTACGTGTATTAATACCTTGAATTCGATGTCCACGTGTCCCAGGTTGCCGATGACGAGGTCCACACAGTGCGCTTCATAGTTTTCGGTGTCCAGGTGTAATAATACGTTGAATTCGATGTCCACGTGTCCCAGGTTGCCGATGACGAGGTCCACACAGTGCGCTTCGTAGTTTTCGGTGTCCAGGTGTAATAATATGTTGAATGCGATGTCTACGTGTCCCAGGTTGCCGATGACGAGGTCCACATAGTGCGCTCCGTAGTTTTCGGTGTCTACGTGTATTAATACCTTGAATTCGATGTCCACGTGTCCCAGGTTGCCGATGACGAGGTCCACACAGTGCGCTTCGTAGTTTTCGGTGTCCAGGTGTAATAATACGTTGAATGCGATGTCTACGTGTCCCAGGTTGCCGATGACGAGGTCCACACAGTGCGCTCCATAGTTTTTGGTGTCTACGTGTATTAATATCTTGAATTCGATGTCCACGTGTCTCAGGTTGCCGATGACGGGATCTAGATAATGCGCTTCATAGATTTCGGTGTCCAGGTGTAATAATACGTTGAATTCGATGTCTACGTGTCCCAGGTTGCCGATGACGAGGTCCACATAGTGCGCTCCGTAGTTTTTGGTGTCTACGTGTATTAATATCTTGAATTCGATGTCCACGAGTCCCAGGTTGCCGATGACGGGATCCAGATAATGCGCTTCATAGTTTTCGGTGTCCAGGTGTAATCGTACGTTGAATTCGATGTCTAGGTATCCCAGGTTGCCGATGACAAGGTCCACATAGTGCGCTCCGTAGTTTTCGGTGTCCACGTGTCCCAGGTTGCCGATGACGAGGTCGAGATATCGCGCTCCGTATTTTTCGGTGTCTAGGTGTAATAATACCTCGAATTTGATGTTCACGTGTCCCAAGTTGCCGATGACGAGATCCAGATAGTGCGCTTCATAGTTTTCGGTGTCCAGGTGTAATTGTACGTTGAATTCGATGTCTAGGTGTCCCAGGTTGCCGATGACAAGATCCACATAGTGCGCTCCGTAGTTTTCGGTGTCTACGTGTATTAATATTTTGAATTCGATGTCCACGTATCCCAGGTTGCCGATGATGGGATCCAGATAGTGCGCTTCAGAGTTTTCGGTGTCCAAGTGTAATCGTACGTTGAATTTGATGTCTACGTGTCCCAGGTTGCCGATGACGAGGTCCACATAGTGCGCTTCGTAGTTTTCGGTGTCCAGGTGTAATAATATGTTGAATTCAATGTTTAGGTGTCCCAGGTTGCCGATGACAAGGTCCACATATTGCGCTCCGTAGTTTTCGGTGTCTACGTGTATTAATACCTTGAAATTGATGTCTAGGTGTCCCAGGTTGCTGATGACGAGGTCCACATAATGCGCTTCATAGTTTTTGGTGTCTAGGTGTATTAATAACTTTAAATCTGAATGGGTGCGTTCAGCCGATACTCCGCTAGCCTAGCAATCGTGAGCAGTTGCTCGTTTTTGCTCGTTTTTTCTCTTTTTAATCCAGTAAGTCAAAAAAGAGGAAACGAGCGAAAACGAGCGACTGCTCACGATTGCTAGGCTAGCAAAGTATCGGCTGAACGCACCCAATATAGGACACGTAGATATCGAATTCGAGGTATTAATACATGTAGACACCGAAAACTACGAAGCGCACTATGTGGACCTCGTCATCGGCAACTTGGAACACGTGGCCATCAAATTCAAGGTCAAGAGACACGGTAGTGTCTCGCGCCAAGTACACGCGGAGCGAGACCGACCGTGACTCTTTTACGCGACGCGACGGGTTGCGAGTACCCGAGATGTTGAGATCTCGATAACGAGTGAACGGATCAAGTTCTAAGTAGGCTTGATCGATAGCTTGGGGTCCAATTAGGGGGGGGTTTCTCTCATAATATTCCGCTACGTGCCCTACGAGCGGAGATATTGCGACGCATAGTCCAAATGCGAAAATTTATTTTTAAGATACGTCGTCTCCGTCAACCGCTTTTCTTTATAACATACATGTAACAAACAGAGAACGTCACTTTCACTTTTTCGACGCTGGCGGCTAACGGCGTTAGTGTCGCAATGCAGTGCAGTGCAGACAGTGCGTTCGTTTAGAGCGCTATCCTGTCAGTCAGTTCATCATCTGATCAGTTAACCTATCTCGATCGATCGAGAGACACGGTAGTACGCGCGGAGCGAGACCGATCGTGTGACTCTTTATTACGCGTCGCGAGGTAAGGTGCGACAACGCGCGCATACGCGCGTACGCGAAACGGCAGTAACACCGTAATCGTGCCGGCGATATACTGAATTGAATTGCTTCGTGCTTATCTAAAGATTTCGTATCCCTACATTGGGTGCGTTCAGCCGATACTTCGCTAGCCTAGCAATCGTGAGTAGTCGCTCGTTTTCGCTCGTTTCCTCTCCTTTGACCCAATGGATTAAAAGGAGAGGAAACGAGCGACTGCTCACGATTGCTAGGCTAGCGGAGTATCGGCTGAACGCACCCATCTACTATCGCTGCCGGAAAAGAAGGTTCTCTACGCTTGGCAGAAAGCAGAAAGTGACGACTGACACGTTCGATCCCGACTTCGTTGATCGCAGAAGAGCTCAACTCGAGGTACGTTTCCGATTTGCAATTAAAAAATTTTGTGCGATGAATGATATATAGGCTACGGTCAACGTGATACAAATGCTTTGGAGCGTTCTTCCTCTCCTTCTTTCTTCATTGAAAGAAAAGAGAAGAGGAATGCTTCGAAGCATTTGTAGTGTCACGTTGACCGTAGCCATAATATCATATTAATACATTATTTTATTTTTTAGGTCAAGGATTGCCATTTAAAGCTGGTACGTTTGATGGGGCTGTCAGTATTTCTGCGCTTGTGGTTGTGCTATGCAAGCAATACTTTGCACAATCCTACAAGACGTTTATATCGTTTCTTATCAACGTTGTATGCATGTCTGTCAAGAAGCGCAAGAGCAGTGTTACAATTCTATCCAGAGAACGGTGAGAACAAGTTGTTGATATTATATATATCTTGATATATAGGCTACGGTCAACGTGATACAAATGCTCTGGAGCGTTTTTCTTCTCCTTCTTTCTTCATTGAAATAAAAGAGAAGAGGAATGCTTCGAAGCATTTGTAGTGTCACGTTGACCATAGCCATAATATCATATTAATACATTATTTTATTTTTTAGGTCAAGGATTGCCATTTAAAGCTGGTACGTTTGATGGGACTATCAGTATTTCTGCGCTTGTGGTTATGCTATGCAAGCAAAACTTTGCACAATCCTACAAGACGTTTATATCGTTTCTTATCAACGTTGTATGCATGTCTGTCAAGAAGCGCAAGAGCAGTGTTACAATTCTATCCAGAGAACGGTGAGAACAGGTTGTTGATATTATATATATCTTGATATATAGGCTACGGTCAACGTGATACAAATGCTTTGGAGCGTTCTTCCTCTCCTTCTTTCTTCATTGAAAGAAAAGAGAAGAGAAATGCTTCGAAGCATTTGTAGTGTCACGTTGACCGTAGCCATAATATCATATTAATATTTAGGTCAAGGATTGCCATTTAAAGCTGGTACGTTTGATGGGGCTGTCAGTATTTCTGCGCTTGTGGTTGTGCTATGCAAGCAAAACTTTGCACAATCCTACAAGACGTTTATATCGTTTCTTATCAACGTTGTATGCATGTCTGTCAAGAAGCGCAAGAGCAGTGTTACAATTCTATCCAGAGAACGGTGAGAACAGGTTGTTGATATTATATATATCTTGATATATAGGCTACGGTCAACGTGATACAAATGCTCTGGAGCGTTCTTCTTCTCCTTCTTTCTTCATTGAAATAAAAGAGAAGAGGAATGCTTCGAAGCATTTGTAGTGTCACGTTGACCATAGCCATAATATCATATTAATACATTATTTTATTTTTTAGGTCAAGGATTGCCATTTAAAGCTGGTACGTTTGATGGGGGCTATCAGTATTTCTGCGCTTGTGGTTGTGCTATGCAAGCAAAACTTTGCACAATCCTACAAGACGTTTATATCGTTTCTTATCAACGTTGTATGCATGTCTGTCAAGAAGCGCAAGAGCAGTGTTACAATTCTATCCAGAGAACGGTGAGAACAGGTTGTTGATATTATATATATCTTGATATATAGGCTACGGTCAACGTGATACTACAAAAAGGCGTGATATCTGTACAAAATTACCTTTTTTAAAAAAAAGGTAAAGAAAGGCGCCAAGTACACGCATAGTAGTGTATATGTTGTTACCTCGAAAAAAAAACAGTGGTAGTATTATACCTTAAAAAAATCTAAGTAACAAGTGGTAGACGAAATCTTTGTATCTTGAAAAATCTCGAAAAAACCTAAACAGTGGTATCTTCACCTCAAAAAAAAAACAAAGTAGTAGTATTATACCTCGAAAAAACCTAAGTAACAAGTGGTGGACGTAATCTTTGTATCTCCAAAAATCTCGAAAAAACCTAAGCAGTATTATTTTTATTTCCAAAAAATTATTACTCAAGTGATACATATCACAAAATTACGTTACCTTATCAAATAATGAGTCGCGCTTCAAGTGATCTATTATCACCTCGAAAAAAAACATAGTAGTATTATACCTCGAAAAAACCTAAGTAACAAGTGGTGGACGTAAGCTTTGTATCTCCAAAAATCTCATCACAAAATTACGTTACCTTATCAAAAAATGAGTCGCGCTTCAAGTGATCTATTATTACAATTACAAAAAAGAAATGATATCTCTTTTTAAATTACAGCGCCAATTACAGAGAACACACTGAGAAAAAAAATTTGTCAATTCCAAGAAATATTTAGTCCGATACGTTCAACTAAACATTTTAGTTAGTTAACTAAACATTAGTTGAATTAATTAATTCTTGATTAAAGAAACGAAATAAATTGTTGAAACAACTAATATTTAGTTAACTAACTAAAATGTTTAGTTGAACGTATCGAACTAAATATTTCTTGGGATTAACAATTTTTTTTCTCAGTATATTTTTCGAGATACAAGGATTACGTCTGCCACTTGTTACTTAGGTTTTTTCGAGGTATAATATTACTACTGCTTTTCTTCGATTAGAATAAAAAATTGAATCATGAAGAATTACACAGAGGTAACAGTACAAAATACAAATATTTTATTAAAATATTTAAACCCAACAAGGGAATACAAGGTATTTAAATACAAAGTTTATATATGTATTTTAAAAGATTTAATCGCATCGCAAAGAATTACAGAGGTAACAGTACAAAAAATAAAAATATTTTATTAAAATACATAAATTTTTCTTGTCAAAAAACTTGGCGCTGCTAGAGAGAGAGAGAGAGAGAGAGAGAGAGAGAGAGAGAGAGAGAGAGAGAGACCTTTTACAAATGTAAATATTACTTATTCTATACTTATTCTATACTTTTAATTCTAATCGCTTTAAAAATCTAAACTTATCCTAACTTATCCTATACTTAATAATAAGCCGCATTATTCACCGTCACACACACACACACACACACACACACACACTCACGCACGCACGCACGCACGCACGCACGCACGCACGCACGCACGCACGCACGCACGCACGCACGCACGCACGCACGCACGCACGCACGCACGCACGCACGCACGCACGCACGCACGCACGCACGCACGCACGCACGCACGCACGCACGCACTCACGCACGCACGCACGCACGCACGCACGCACGCACGCACGCACACACGCACGCACGCCCGCACTCACGCCCGCACGCACGCACGCACGCACGCACGCACGCACACACGCACGCACTCACGCACGCACGCACGCACGCACGCACGCACGCACGCACGCACGCACGCACGCACGCACGCACTCACGCACGCACGCACGCACGCACGCACGCACGCACGCACGCACGCACGCACTCACGCACGCACGCACGCACGCACGCACGCACGCACGCACGCACGCACGCACGCACGCACGCACGCACGCACGCACGCACGCACGCACGCACGCACGCACGCACGCACGCACGCACGCACGCACGCACGCACGCACGCACGCACGCACGCACGCACGCACGCACGCACGCACGCACGCACGCACGCACGCACGCACGCACGCACGCACGCACGCACGCACGCACGCACGCACGCACGCACGCAAGCACGCAAGCACACACGCACGCACGCACGCACGCACGCACGCACGCACGCACGCACGCACGCACGCACGCACGCACGCACGCACGCACGCACGCACGCACGCACGCACGCACGCACGCACGCACGCACGCACGCACGCACGCACGCACGCACGCACGCACGCACGCACGCACGCACGCACGCACGCACGCACGCACGCACGCACGCACGCACGCACGCACGCACGCACGCACGCACGCACGCACGCACGCACGCACGCACGCACGCACGCACGCACGCACGCACGCACGCACGCACGCACGCACGCACGCACGCACGCACGCACGCACGCACGCACGCACGCACGCACGCACGCACGCACGCACGCACGCACGCACGCACGCACGCACGCACGCACGCACGCACGCACGCACGCACGCACGCACGCACGCACGCACGCACGCACGCACGCACGCACGCACGCACGCACGCACGCACGCACGCACGCACTCACGCACGCACGCACGCACGCACGCACGCACGCACGCACGCACGCACGCACGCACGCACGCACGCACGCACGCACGCACGCACGCACGCACGCACGCACGCACGCACGCACGCACACACACATCGCCCACACCCACTCGCTCGCACACACACACCAAGCTGACCTAATTTTAAGGTCTAGCAGCGCCAAGTTTTTTGACAAGAAAAATTTATGTATTTTAATAAAATATTTTTATTTTTTGTACTGTTACCTCTGTAATTCTTTGCGATGCGATTAAATCTTTTAAAATACATATATAAACTTTGTATTTAAATACCTTGTATTTCCTTGTTGGGTTTAAATATTTTAATAAAATATTTGTATTTTGTACTGTTACCTCTGTGTAATTCTTCATGATTCAATTTTTTATTCTAATCGAAGAAAAGCAGTAGTAATATTATACCTCGAAAAAACCTAAGTAACAAGTGGCAGTCGTAATGTACTGTTACCTCTGTGTAATTCTTCATGATTCAATTTTTTATTCTAATCGAAGAAAAGCAGTAGTAATATTATACCTCGAAAAAACCTAAGTAACAAGTGGCAGACGTAATCTTTGTATCTCGAAAAATATACTGAGAAAAAAAATTGTTAATCCCAAGAAATATTTAGTTCGATACGTTCAACTAAACATTTTAGTTAGTTAACTAAATATTAGTTGTTTCAACAATTTATTTCGTTTCTTTAATCAAGAATTAATTAATTCAACTAATGTTTAGTTAACTAACTAAAATGTTTAGTTGAACGTATCGGACTAAATATTTCTTGGGATTGACAAATTTTTTTTCTCAGTGTATGTTCTCTGTAATTGGCGCTGTAATTTAAAAAGAGATATCATTTCTTTTTTGTAATTGTAATAATAGATCACTTGAAGCGCGACTCATTTTTTGATAAGGTAACGTAATTTTGTGATGAGATTTTTGGAGATACAAAGCTTACGTCCACCACTTGTTACTTAGGTTTTTTCGAGGTATAATACTACTACTTTGTTTTTTTTCGAGGTGATAATAGATCACTTGAAGCGCGACTCATTATTTGATAAGGTAACGTAATTTTGTGATGTGTATCACTTGAGTAATAATTTTTTGGAAATAAAAATAATACTGCTTAGGTTTTTTCGAGATTTTTGGAGATACAAAGATTACGTCCACCACTTGTTACTTAGGTTTTTTCGAGGTATAATACTACTACTTTGTTTTTTTTTTAGGTGAAGATACCACTGTTTAGGTTTTTTCGAGATTTTTCAAGATACAAAGATTTCGTCTACCACTTGTTACTTAGATTTTTTTAAGGTATAATACTACCACTGTTTTTTTTTCGAGGTAACAACATATACACTACTATGCGTGTACTTGGCGCCTTTCTTTACCTTTTTTTTAAATACATTTTTACATCGCAAATTAAGTACATAAAAAAAAAATTATTTAATATTTACATGTAAAAATCTAACATCAAGATATTTCGCAAACAGAAAACTAAATAATAATATCGCACTATGTATTTCACTTCACAATTTGTAAGTCTGTAGAAATTTTTAATTGTTGGGAATCTTCAATCTTAAGCTCTCTAATTTAGAGCAGATCCGACACCTGCGATCAATCCATTGCTTGACCCAGAAGGTCTTTTTGTTGTTATTTAACAACCTTTTTCTTTTTAAAATAATGCTAGCCACTATAGTCGCCGCAAGTCTCTTCGTTTACGAGACATTATAATGTCACCACTCTCAGAGATCGACTAAAAAAGTACGTAAGTGGACACAGTTTTGAGAGAACTGTTCGAAAGAATACTCTCTGGATTCTCACGAGATGCTCGCAAGAGTACAATGTTAGAAAAATTACTCTAAAATGGACAGTGTCAGAATAACTCGAGAGCTACTTTGGAGAGTTTTACTCGCAGGTGGACACGCGCCTTAAAACTCTCGAGAATATCTCTCGAGAGTTATTCTGACACTGTCCATTTGAGAGTAATTTTTCTGACATTGTATTCTCGCGAGCATCTCGCGAGAATCCGAAGAGTATTTTTTCGGAGAGTTCTCTCAAAACCGTATCCACTTACGTATTTTTTTAGTTGATGTCTGAGAGTGGTTACATCATAATGTCGCGTAAACGAAAAAACTTGCGGCTGCTATAGTGACTAGCATTATTTTAAAAAGGAAAAGGGCGATCATGGCGCAGAAAGATATGCGCTGCTCTAACGAGCTGAAGATCCGAGTTCAAATCCGACCGAAAATTGTCCGTTTTTATTTGATCGCCACCTCTCGGAAGGGTTAATGGCAACCCGCCGAGAGTGTATCTCTAAGAAAGCAGAAGGGAGACCTCGGATTTTATACAGGCCGAACTTCAGGAGGCTATGGCTTGAACTTGAGCTATATAGTGCCGTTGAAACAACAAAAAGACCTTCTGGGTCAAGCAATGGATTGATCGCAGGTGTACATTCGGTGCTGGACCTGCTTTAATTAGAGAGCTTGAGATTGAAGACTCCTAACAATAAAAAGTTTCTGCAGACTTACAAGTTGTGAAGTGTAATACATAGTGCGATATTATTATTTAGTTTTCAGTTTGCGAAATACCTTGATGTTAGATTTTTACATGTAAATATTTAATAATTTTTTTTTAATGTACTTAATTTGCGATGTAAAAAATGTATTTAATTTCAACGCTGTAACTAAAACGTGCAAAGTATGTAAAACTAAAGTGTTACTAATTATTGACCATGTAATAAGCAGAGAATGTATTAAAAATATTCTTATCTAATTCTTTAAATTATGAATTTTTCGCACTTTATTCGCAAAACATATAAATTAAAAAAACTTTTATTTCTGTCACAGTAGTATTCTACAATGGTTCATGATTTCCGCATTTTTCAATAAGTTCCTTTGTGTCATCATGTAGCTCTCAAAATACGAACAGCGTTCGAGCTTGGCGAGCTGATCTCCGAAAGTAAAATAACGTCGTGTCGATTTGCGAATAGGTCTTGAAAAGTTCGCTCGCCGAGAGCTGCGATTCATTCTCCGTTATAGGTACTCTTTAGGAATATGTCCATTTGCGAGAATCAATCTCGAGAGCTACTCTCGAGAGTTTTACTCGCAGGTGGACACGCACCATTAAAGTTATTATAACATAAACAAAAGTTAAAGTAAGGCTTGTGGTAAACCTCGTAAACTTTGACATGCAAAATAATTAAATTTACTAAAATTAAATGTTTTTATTACACATAATACAAGCTAAACTAATTAATATTATCTGAGGCGTAAGACGTTACGGCAAAGCCTATGCAATAGCCAATACGTGTGCTACCTACTGTTACTACGTTTACGCGAGCGCGTTACTTCTGTAGTAACTTACGATAATTCACTCGTTTACGCGGAGTAAATTATTGTAAGTTACTACAAAATCCCGTTTACGCGAAGGAAAATCCCATTTACGCGAAGGAATTATCTTAAGTTTAGTATGGGCTGGCTCTAATACTTTTTCGTCGCAGTGTATAACATCTGTCGCTCGACGTTCGCCGCGCCGCGCCGCGCCCCGCTCGCCGCTCGTCTCTCGACCCCCACCGCTCGCCGCGCGCCGGGCACCGTGCCAGCCCAGCCAGCCGCCGAGGCCCGCCTCTATCGCTCCTTGTGCGCGCATTCGCTCAGACGTTTTATTTAATAACTCGTTAACTATTGCGAATTTTGCAAAATGGTACGAGACTTTTCTTTTCAGTTTGACCCAATCTACCTCCTCTATTCGGGTGGTTATTTTTATTTTTGACACCCTGTATATATATATATATATATATATATATATATATGTGTATATATATATATTTATAAATTGCCGTTTTTGAGGACATTGAAAAACTGAATGATTTCTCTGCATATCTGAAAGCAGCATCGTTTTCTAATGTATACATTGCAGATTGTTTTTTTATTATGTTGCTTTTTATTTGATATATAACAAATTTTTGCTTTCGAGGACATTACAAATGTATATACAAATAATATATATGTATAATAGTGTTTTTGAGAACACTAAATGTGTGTCCTCAAAAACACTGTTATATAACAATTTGTATATATATTTGTAAAGTCCGCGAATGAGACAATTCATTATATATGTGTTTTTGAGGACACTGAACATGTGTCCCCAAAAACACTGTTATATGCAATTATTTATTTATACATTTGTAAAGACCTCGAAAAAAAAAGCAACAGAACATATTGAATATATTAAAACAATTCGTTCTTATCGTATACAATGCTATATATGAATACGATATTAATACGATAATATAATAATACGATATCAAAAAGCTATATATATATATAATATATTAAATATTAAATAAATAAATTAATAAATTTAAAAAATACAATAATATATTTTATTATTTAACGGTATTATCTTGGTTACAGTAGGATTTCTGTTGATTTGTTTCTAACTTTTACTATATATAGCGTCTTATCATCACGTCCATACGTAAGTTTGACCTTCTAATTGAGTGAAATTGTGTTAAAATAATCACTTGTTATCATTTCTTATGCTTTGCAAAACCTGCATTTATGTTTGAGAAATTGCATTGTACGAAAATAGCGACCATGACCAGTGCTAGGTGCTTTTCTATTTACTGGGTCTACATATAGATTTGTAGAACCATCACTAATAAGACAATCAGATAGATTTAATCGTTACGTTACATTTATTTACTGAATATCATTGCTACAATGTGTGTGTGTGTGTGTGTAGTGCATAGAGAATAAAATGATTCGTGATGTATTTTTATATTTTTAAGTCAACACTGATAGCGATATAAAATATAAATAAAAGTTAAAGTTGATTAAATGGCGTGTAATGTAATAAAATAACGCAAGTAACGGAATATATTTGTTCCCTGTGCAATGACCCTTGTATAAGCTCTTGCCTGAGACAATAGGAATAGGGAAACCTTAAACATATTGTGTAGACATAGGCCGGTATTCATAGTCGGTTCTTATATTTAAGATCGTCTTAAGTACAATCTTAAGATGTCATTTTAACCAATCACAAAGCCGTATTAGCATCTTAAGGCATTACTTAAGCCGGTCTTAAAATAAGAACCGACTATGAATACCGGCCATAGCTAATTTGTATTACATGTATTAAATAATATAGAACATGGTAACATGATGCAAAGTGCATGTACACACACTATAAAAGTCATCATACCTAAACTGTATTAAAATCGTGTATACTGAATAGATAAGGAGCTTTCCAGCAAGTGACACAAGTCGGCATAAGTCGGTTTGTCTTTGTTACACATTGCCAAAAAAGAAAGGTAGAACGACATTTGCGTCGACTTGTGTCGCTTGCTAAAAAGCTCTCATGCTATCTAATCTAAGAATATATATGCTTACAATAAGTTACCATTAAACGGGTTAAGTAAAATATGCAGTTATAATCACCGACATAAGATGTCGTACAAACGTTAGTTAAATCCAGTTTTATAACACTGGTTGTTATTACTATATACTCGTTGACGAAGAGATGTAGACTTATAAATCCGATTTTAAAGAAATGTGTAAACACTAAGCGAGATGTTACGATTTCATTGTTAACTTAAGATAAAATTATAAAATTATTTTTTTTACAAAATTAAAATTTTAAGATTTTTTTGAATTAGGATAAAATAATATCCTTTTGTGTAAACGAGAATCCGTTTAAGGAGTTATAACTACAGATGTTATTAAACCCGATTAATGGTGGAGTAAAAATTAAAGCGAGGAGCACAGACTTCTGCATAGCGTGTATGCATAACGCATAAGAAAATGATCCAATCAGAATCCTTCATTTCTATCTCCACGATGGAAGTAAAGGACTCTAATTGGTTCATCCCTCAAACGTTATGCATTATGCCTTGTGCAGAAGTTTGTACTCCTGTGCTTTAAGGCTGATCTACAATGTGCTTTTTGCTTTCTGTTTTTAACTACGTTTACGCGAGCGTTACTTCTGTAGTAACTTACGACAATTTACCCGCGGAGTAAATTATCGTAAGTTACTACAAAATCCCGTTTACGCGAAGAAATTATCGTAAGTTACTACAGAAGTAACGCTCGCGTAAACGTAGTAATAGTCGCAAAGAAGTTGAGCAAAAAACAGGAAGCAAAGAACACATTGTAGATCAGGCTTTAGTCTGAGATGAAATATGTATATTAGACTGAAACATTAAAAAAAGTACATAAAACATAAGTAATTTTCTACATTTACTTAGCAATTCTGTGGACATGCATTTTGTATCATATTGTCACATATGTTCTATAATATTTAATACATGTAATACAAAATAGCTTCGTCTACACAATATATACTTACACAAGGGGTATATATTCCATAATGCGTTACTTGCGTTATTATTATATTACACGCCATTTAACCAAGTTCAAACTTTATTAACATTTCATACAGCAATCAGTAAAAAACCTGAAAAGACAGACACTACAAAGCATTTTGTTCCGTTAAACAACATTGTAACAGAGTTCAGTGATTAAATGCAAGTATTAACTTATCTTATCTAATAATCCTATTATTAACACTGTTTCCAAAAATCCAGCGATGTAAACAGAATACATGTGTCTTGTCGTACAGCTTCTGTCGCTATTTCCGTACAACTCAATTTCTAGAACACAATTACAACATTCACGTAGCATAAACAACGAAAATGAATAATTATTTCAACACAATTTCAGTTAATTAGTAGCTATTTAGCACAATACTGTACAGTATTGTGCGTTAGGGCCTAAGCAGAATGGCTGTCTTATAACCTTAAGGCAGTGTTTTATGCCTTAAGTCTTTAGGCTGATCTACAATGTGCTCTTTGCTTTCTGTTTTTTGCTCTTAACCTGTTTGCGACTATCCCGTATTTCGCAATTGCGTCGCATAACGCGATGTTTTTTGTTCTCTGTCGCCTAAGATAAAAATTGACGAACTTCAGAAGAGACAAGAAACATCACGTTACGCGACGGAATTGCAAAATACGAGATAGTCGCAAAGAGGTTAAGAGCAAAAAACAGAAAGCAAAGAGCACATTGTAGATCAACCTTTTGTCTTATGTAACGCACAATACTGTGTTAATGTTTTCTGTCTTGTGTAGTATACGTCGCGTATACTTACATAAGACAAAGACTTAAGGCATAAAACACTGCCGAGACAGCCATTCTGCTTAAGCTCTAATTTAAAGCAGGGAACACAGACTTTTGCATAACGTATAATGCATAAACATAAGAAAATGGATTGGTCTATTTCCTTATGCACACGTATATGGATTAATCAATTTTCTTATGCTTATGTATTATGCGCTATGCAAAAGTCTGTGCTCGCCGCTTTATGCCCGTATCAGACTATAGAAATTTGACCAATCAGAGCAAAGTTTACTAAACTTGAGGTCAATTTTCTCTGTTCTGATTGATTAAATTTCAATCCAATCTCAATCCTAATCCGTAGTCTGATACGGGCTTTAAGGCCATCGCACACAAAATGCATAACGTAGCATAAACGTGGCATAAAGCTATATCCACACAAACTTGCATAAGCCCATAAACATAAGCATAAGAGAATTGATTGGTCCATATGCATGTGCATAAGGAAATAGACCAATACGTTTCTTTATGCATATGGTTATGCACCTATGCAAGTTTGTCTGGATAGACCTTAAAGGTGGATGCTCATTGGTTTAGCGGTCTTAAGCGGGGAGCACACACTTCTGCACAACGCATAATGCTTAAGCATAAGAAAACTGATTAGTCTATTTCCTTATGCACATGTGTATGGACCAATCAATTTTCTTATGCTTACGCATTATGCATTGTGCAGAAGTGTGTGTCCGGGCCCTTATGGTCTATCCAAACAAACTTGCATAGGTGTAACCATATGCATAAAGAAACGGATTGGTCTATTTCTTTATGCACATGCATATGGACCAATCAATTCTCTTATGCTTATGTTTATGGGCTTATGCAAGTTTGTATGGATATAGCTTTAAGGTGGAAGCACATAAAATTGCAGGAGCCATAAGCAGAATTCGAAGCCATATGCGCATGCGCTATGGCGGCTATGGTATCTGCATTCTGCCCATGGCTTCTGAATTTCCAATCTACATAAACTATGCATTATATATTTTTATGTAGATTGAAAATTTAGAAGCCATGGACAGAATGCAGACACCATAGCGCATGCGCATATGGCTTCTGCATTCTGCTCATGGCTCCTGCAATTTTGTGCTTTCACCTTAAGACCGCTAAACCAATGAGCATTCAGCATAAAGTCGCAATATTAATTTACATAAGTTGCTCATTGGTCCAGCGGTCTTAGGGCCTTGGCACGTAAAAAAACTTATTAAGCAGTAAAACTTAAGCAGTAAGAAATCAACGGTATGGATTCGCTACCGCTTAGGGCCGTGCTTAAGTTCTTGACTGTGATTGGCTGATTTGCTTACTGCTTGAGTTTTACTGCTTAAGTTTGTCTTATGTGCCCAAGCCTTTATACTATGCTTATGCAGCCTATGCAACTTTGTGTGCGATGGCCTCTTTTAGAATGCCATATTGTTTACTAATTATGCATGTTCTTTAGACCAGATGCGTGACTGATATATTTTTCTGTGATTACGCAAAAAATCCGAATGACCATACAGACAAACTTGCAAGCTGTATAACCGTATGCATAGAGAAAATTATCCAATCGCATTTCTGTCATAAAGATGGATGTAAAATGCGATTGGATAATTTTCTTAATGCATACGGTTATGCAACTATGCAAGTTTATCCGAATGGGCCTTAATGCACCGTCTTGTATACGTTACAAGTATTTGCACACCCAGTTTTCTTACAATAACTTATTCGGGGGAATAATACATAATTACGATTTCTATCCATAAGTAAATTATATGCTATATATACATGTATTAATTTATAATATTTTATTAATAGTATTAAATATATGTGGACACAACTTGTACATATGTATTATTCCTTCGAATAAACTTATTGTAAGAAAACTGGGTGTGCAAGAATACTTTTTTGATCCTGTATATAAATATTTATGCGTACGAGTGATCTTAGGTCATAAATTCGTCCATACGGACGTTTAGCCATTCTAATTAAATAAAATTGTGTCAAAATAATCATCTGTTTTCGTTTCTTATGCTCTGCAAAACCAACATTTATGTTCGAGAAATTGCATTGTACGAAAATAGTGACATAAACGGTAGGTACTTTTCTGTTTACAGGATCTACATAGATTGGAAATTGCTTCACTAATAAAACAATCAAATAGGCTTAATCGTTACATTCATTTACTGAATATCATTGCTATGATGTGTAAGAAAACGAAATGATTCATAACGTGTTTGTATATTTTTATATTTATCCTGATAGCGATATAAAATGTAAATACAGGTTGGAGCTGATTAAATGGCGTGTAATATAACACAATGACGTAAATAACGCATCATGGAATGTATTTGTCCCATGTGCAATGGTCCTTGCACAATGCCAGGTTCCTGCCTGAAGCAAAAAAAACACGGAACAGAAACCTAAACCTTGCACATATTGCATAGACATAGCCAATTTGTATTACATATAATAATATAAAACATATGATGCAAAGTGCATGTGTACATACTATAAAAGTCATCTTACCTAAACTTGTAGTAGACTTATTTAAAACATGTGTATACTGACTACATGCCTTCTAATCTAAGATGCAATGCTTCTGTATGTTGCACTGAAACATTGAAAAAAGTATATTACACATAAGTAATCTTCTACATTTATTTAGCAACTTTCTGTGCATGCATTTTGCATCATCCTGCTGTATGTTCTGTTTTTATACAATATTATATAATACATGTAATACGAATTGGATATGTCTACACAATGTATATTTACACGAGGGATAGATGTATTTCATGATGCGTTACTTGCGTTACGTTACATTATACGTCATTTAACCAACTTCAACCTTCATTTACATTCATATAGCTATCAGTAAAAAACTTGAAAGTATACAGACACCGTAAAGCATTTTGTTCCCTTAAACAAAATTGTAGCAGAGTTCAGTAATTAAATGTAACTATTAAACTTATCTTATATGATCATCCTATTAATTAAACTGTTTCCATAAATGTAAATAGAATACGTGTCTCGTTGTACAGCTTCGGTCGCTATTTCCGTACAACACAATTTCTGGAACATATATACAACTTTCACACAGTAGAAAGAACAAAAATGAGTAATTATTTTAACACAATTTTAGTTAAATAGTAAATCTAAACATACAAACACAAACTTGCGATTTAATATCACACGTCGTACCGGTCGTACGTACGCGGATAACAAGGAATATAGGCAACCGGCAAAATGCGATTTTAGTGCGTACCGAAATGTAGTACTAAAAATTTGTATCATATGTAAAGCCAAAGCCCCTTGCACAATGCCAGGCAACAGGCAATAGGAACAGGAAGTAACCAAAAAATCGTTAATTACAACTTAAAAAATTTGAATACTTATGATTAGTTAGCAACAGGCAATAAGCACAGAATTTTCACCGTGACGGAAACTCTGCGTCTATTGAGATAAAATTATGAGGTAAAATTATATTGAAAAAGTCGTTTGGGTTTGTGTAGGAATCACAGCAATTTCAGTCAATCAGGAAAGTTCCGAGATTACTCGGCGTTGTCATTGGCCTAGTGAGTTTTCCTGATTGGGTCAAGTTGCTGTGATTCTTAAGCGGGGAGCACACACTTCTGCACAACGCATAATGCGTAAGCATAAGAAAATTGATTGGTCTATTTCCTTATGCATATGTGTATGGACCAATCAATTTTCTTATGCTTACGCATTATGCGTTGTGCAGAAATGTGTGCTCCCCGCTTTACTCTATCTTAAAAAAAAGAAACGGTATTAAGGGTCTGTCCAAACGCCTTGCATAGCTGCTTAACACATACGCATAGAGAAATTTACCAATTAATACCCATTTTTACCAATGTAGGTTAACATTAATGTTTAATCTATTTTTTATCTTTTTATAGTTCTGAGAATTAGAAAAAAAAAATAATATATTAATCCAAGGTTAAAGTTAATCTACATGTACAGAAATGGACATAAGAAAATACTATAAGGATGCCATATTGTTTACGTTTTTCCTCAATTCCTATTCTCCTCAAATTCTATTGTGATTGGTTGGAAGTTCTATTGTGATTAGTTGAAAATCTTATTGTGATTGGTTGGAAACCCTTCGTGATTGGCTGGTAACAATAAAGAACGCAGGAGAGGTTAAACTCTGACATCTCCTAACCTCTCCTAACCTCTCCTGCGCTCTTCTGCATTGGCGTCGCAATCTTGCAATGTCCAACTTACTACATATTGTTGCCAGCTAATCACAGAAGACTGGGGGTCGATTACGGTTCTTGAAACAAGATGAAAATTACAAAAGTAAACAGATTTACTAGATTTTGAACAATAAAATCATAGAAACTCTAGTGAATTTTCTAACTTTTGTAACTTTCACTTTGTTTTAAGAACCGCAATGCGGCCGATTACGGTTCCTAAAATGAAGTGAAAATTACAAAAGTGAACAGATTTACTAGATTTCGACCAATAAAATCATAGATACCTTAGTGAATTTCCTCACTTTTGTAACTTTCACCTTGTTTCAAGAACCGTAATAAGCCCCCTGATCACATGACCAGTTGGCGCTGTTTGGCGGATATATACAAGTCAACTTATATATCGAAATTCGAAATATCCAGGCATTCCTTGGCGGTTAGTGTACGTTGTGCGAGTTACACGTATGCATTAATAAAATTTTCGAATCAAACGTACTATATTTGTAAAGCCTCGCGGCCTCGCGCAATTATACGCAGTTTATGTGCTCAAAAAAATAGAAAGAAAAAAACTACAAAGACACGTGTAGAATTTGCATTGCAGCATCGTAAGTTACTTTTATTATTAGACCTAAAAAATGGTTAAATAATGTGTCTGGTACTAGATAAACAATCTCCGCTTGTAGGGCACGTAATAACAAAAAAATTTGTTTTATATTTTTAAATATTGTATCAAGAGACACGGTAGTGTCTCGCGCCAAGTACACGCGGAGCGAGACCGACCGTGACTCTTTTACGCGACGCGACGGGTTGCGAGTACCCGAGATGTTGAGATCTCGATAACGAGTGAACGGATCAAGTTCTAAGTAGGCTTGATCGATAGCTTGGGGTCCAATTAGGGGGGGGTTTCTCTCATAATATTCCGCTACGTGCCTTACGAGCGGAGATATTGCGACGCAAAGTCCAAATGTGAAAATTTATTTTTAAGATACTCCTCCTCCTCCTAACGCCGCGATCTATCAGAGAAACGTCACTTTCACTTTTTCGACGCTGGCGGCGCAGGTATCGCCAGTTTCGATATCGCGCGCGTATTTCGAAATTAGGTCGATAGACTTATCGGTCAGAGGAAGATTTCTATTTAGGTAAATTAGGTATATATATAATAAATATTGAGTCAACGGAAAAGAAGGTTCTCTACGCTTGGCAGAAAGTGCCGCTAGGGAATTTTTAAGTCGATTCTTATGAATCAAGCTTGAATTTGATGTCTATGTATCCCAGGTTGCCGATGACGAGGTCCAGATAGTGCGCTTTATAGTTTTCGGTGTCCAGGTGTAATAATACGTTGAATTCGATGTCTACGTGTCCCAGGTTGCCGATGACGAGGTCCACATAGTGCGCTCCGTAGTTTTTGGTGTCTACGTGTATTAATATCTTGAATTCGATGTCTACGTGTCCCAGGTTGCCGATGACGAGGTCCACACAGTGCGCTCCGTAGTTTTCGGTGTCTACGTGTATTAATACCTTGAATTCGATGTCCACGTGTCCCAAGTTGCCGATGACGAGGTCCACATAGTGCGCTTTATAGTTTTCGGTGTCCAGGTGTAATAATACGTTGAATTCGATGTCTACGTGTCCCAGGTTGCCGATGACGAGGTCCACATAGTGCGCTCCGTAGTTTTTGGTGTCTACGTGTATTAATATCTTGAATTCGATGTCCACGTGTCCCAGGTTGCCGATGACGGGATCCAGATAATGCGCTTCATAGTTTCGGTGTCCAGGTGTAATCGTACGTTGAATTCGATGTCTAGGGTGTCCCAGGTTGCCGATGACGAGGTCCACATAGTGCGCTCCGTAGTTTTCGGTGTCTACGTGTATTAATACCTTGAATCGATGTCACGTGTCCCAGGTTGCCGATGACGAGGTCCACATAGTGCGCTTCATAGTTTTCGGTGTCCCAGGTGTAATAATACGTTGAATGCTATGTCTACGTGTCCCAGTTGCCGATGACGAGGTCCACACAGTGCGCTCCGTAGTTTTTCGGTGTCTACGTGTATTAATACCCTGAATTCGATGTTCACGGGTATCCCAGGTTGCCGATGACAGGTCCACATAGTGCGCTCCGTAGTTTTCGGTGTCTACGTGTATTAATATTTTGAATTCGATGTCCACGTATCCCAGGTTGCCGATGACGGGATCCAGATAGTGCGCTTCATAGTTTCCGGTGTCCAGGTGTAATCGTACGTTGAATTTGATGTCTAGGTGTCCCAGGTTGCCGATGACAAGGTCCACATAGTGCGTTTCGTAGTTTTCGGTGTCCAGGTGTAATAATACGTTGAATTCGATGTCTACGTGTCCCAGGTTGCCGATGACGAGGTCCACATAGTGCGCTCCGTAGTTTTTGGTGTCTACGTGTATTAATATCTTGAATTCGATGTCCACGTGTCCCAGGTTGCCGATGACGGGATCCAGATAATGCGCTTCATAGTTTTCGGTGTCCAGGTGTAATCGTACGTTGAATTCGATGTCTAGGTGTCCCAGGTTGCCGATGACGAGGTCCAGATAGTGCGCTTTATAGTTTTCGGTGTCCAGGTGTAATAATACGTTGAATTCGATGTCTACGTGTCCCAGGTTGCCGATGACGAGGTCCACATAGTGCGCTCCGTAGTTTTTGGTGTCTACGTGTATTAATATCTTGAATTCGATGTCTACGTGTCCCAGGTTGCCGATGACGAGGTCCACACAGTGCGCTCCGTAGTTTTCGGTGTCTACGTGTATTAATACCTTGAATTCGATGTCCACGTGTCCCAGGTTGCCGATGACGAGGTCCACATAGTGCGCTTTATAGTTTTCGGTGTCCAGGTGTAATAATACGTTGAATTCGATGTCTACGTGTCCCAGGTTGCCGATGACGAGGTCCACATAGTGCGCTCCGTAGTTTTTGGTGTCTACGTGTATTAATATCTTGAATTCGATGTCCACGTGTCCCAGGTTGCCGATGACGGGATCCAGATAATGCGCTTCATAGTTTTCGGTGTCCAGGTGTAATCGTACGTTGAATTCGATGTCTAGGTGTCCCAGGTTGCCGATGACGAGGTCCACATAGTGCGCTCCGTAGTTTTCGGTGTCTACGTGTATTAATACCTTGAATTCGATGTTCACGTGTCCCAGGTTGCCGATGACGAGGTCCACATAGTGCGCTTCATAGTTTTCGGTGTCCAGGTGTAATAATACGTTGAATGCGATGTCTACGTGTCCCAGGTTGCCGATGACGAGGTCCACACAGTGCGCTCCGTAGTTTTCGGTGTCTACGTGTATTAATACCCTGAATTCGATGTTCACGTATCCCAGGTTGCCGATGACAAGGTCCACATAGTGCGCTCCGTAGTTTTCGGTGTCTACGTGTATTAATATTTTGAATTCGATGTCCACGTATCCCAGGTTGCCGATGACGGGATCCAGATAGTGCGCTTCATAGTTTCCGGTGTCCAGGTGTAATCGTACGTTGAATTTGATGTCTAGGTGTCCCAGGTTGCCGATGACAAGGTCCACATAGTGCGTTTCGTAGTTTTCGGTGTCCAGGTGTAATAATACGTTGAATTCGATGTCTACGTGTCCCAGGTTGCCGATGACGAGGTCCACATAGTGCGCTCCGTAGTTTTTGGTGTCTACGTGTATTAATATCTTGAATTTGATGTCCACGTGTCCCAGGTTGCCGATGACGGGATCCAGATAATGCGCTTCATAGTTTTCGGTGTCCAGGTGTAATCGTACGTTGAATTCGATGTCTAGGTGTCCCAGGTTGCCGATGACGAGGTCCACATAGTGCGCTCCGTAGTTTTCGGTGTCTACGTGTATTAATACCTTGAATTCGATGTCCATGTGTCCCAGGTTGCCGATGACGAGGTCCACATAGTGCGCTCCGTAGTTTTCGGTGTCTACGTGTATTAATACCTTGAATTCGATGTTCACGTATCCCAGGTTGCCGATGACAAGGTCCACATAGTGCGCTTCGTGGTTTTCGGTGTCCAGGTGTAATAATATGTTGAATTCAATGTTTAGGTGTCCCAGGTTGCCGATGACAAGATCCACATATTGCGCTCCGTAGTTTTCGGTGTCTACGTGTAATAATACCTTGAAATTGATTTCTAGGTGTCCAGGTTGCTGATGACGAGGTCCACATAGTGCGCTTCATAGTTTTTGGTGTCTAGGTGTATTAATAACTTTAAATCTGAATATGTGCGTTCAGCCGATATTCCGCTAGCTTAGCAATCGTGAGCAGTTGCTCGTTTTTGCTCGTTTCCTCTCTTTTTAATCCAGTAAGTCAAAAAAGAGGAAACGAGCGAAAACGAGCGACTGCTCACGATTGCTAGGCTAGCAAAGTATCGGCTAAACGCACCCAATGTAGGACACGTAGATATCGAATTCGAAATATTAATACATGTAGACACCGAAAACTACGAAGCGCACTATGTGGACCTCGTCATCGGCAACTTGGAACACGTGGCCATCGAATTCAAGGTATTAATACACCTGGACACCGAAAACTATAGAGCGCGCTATGTGGACCTCGTCATCGGCAACCTGGGACACCTAAACATTGAATTCAAGCTTGATTCATAAAAATCGACTTAAAATTTCCCTAGCGGCAGAATTAAAATTATGTCATGACATAATAAAAATCGCTGAATTAAAATTATGTCTAGACATAATAAAAATTGGACAAAAATTATGTTTAGACATAATAAAAATTGGATGAATTAAAATTATGTCTGACGTAAAAATAATTATCAAAAATATCGATACCTGAAGATATCGGTACATATACAGTTGCGAACAACATTCAGTAAGGACACGCAAATAAAAATAAATAAAGAATTTTACAGTTAACGACTTATTAACATTAATCATGCTTTATTGCGATTATGTTTTATGTTGAAATTGAAAAATATATACAAGGTGTACAATTAAAAGGGTTACAGATTATTATTTTTAAAAAACTGAGCAAAATATTAAATTGTTGTTTTCTTTAGAAATAATAGTCCGTAACACTTTTAGCTTCATACCTTGTATTATATACGGTTTAA